>NW_019524864.1:380714-470096 GCF_002814215.2 Seriola lalandi dorsalis
TGAGAGAGAGACAGGAAAGAGAGATGATGATCCCAATGGAGGTAGATGTTTTTGTATTCCATCAGCTTGCTCATCTTTAGCTCACAATCTTCTGCAGAAATCAAGAAAATCCAGTCCCAAAGAACACACAGTCCCACACACACATCAAGCTTCTCATTTCCACCAGGGATTTATGGTGATGCCAGTTTTCTTGCTCCAAAAATATTGGAAAATTCTGGCAGCCAATAAGTGCGTGTGCTTCAGCGTGTGAGTGCATGGTTTTATGTGTGTGTCTAAATTTGGAGGGTGAAGAGTGTAAATGATGTGTCTGGGAAACCTGCAATGAGATGTCAACACATACACACACACACACACACACACACACACACACACACACACAGTTCCTTCCATCCAGCTGGGTTTCTCGCTGGGAGATATGCAGCCCAGTTCATCGCCAGACAGGCGGGTAATATATGACCCCCGCTCCTGCCTCTCTCACACACACACACACACACACGCACACACATCCAGACACACACTCTCAAACAAATACACAACCACATTAGAAGTTTCTACAGAACTAACAGAGCTGTCCGCATGTTCTTCACTCAGACTCCTTTCTCACCAAACCTCTTCCCTGTTTCTTTTGGATGCAGCAACGACAAATTTGCCGTGGAAGCTGCGCTGGTGATCCCCCGGTGCGGATGCCAAGGTGAGAAGGAAACAAGGAGACAAGGAAATAAGGAAGGCGGTAAGGAGACAGACATTCCATCACTGCCCCTGTGGAGCTGCAGCAGGGACGAGCCTACCAGCTGTGGTTTCTAATCGTGAAGAAAGGCAGAGCTGCGAGGAGAACGCAGGTATGCAAGGTTAATTCCCTCTTTATCTCCTTCTTCTTCTATCTCCCCGGCAGCAGCACTGCTTGTATTGCGCGCTAGTGTAGCAGCAGTATGGTTGTTATATTTCATGATGACTTCATATGTGATTTATGTGTGAACAGGAATGAGTCCGCTGAGAGGTTCCCCCTGGCTTTTTATATGCCTCTATGCAGCAGCTGTGTGTGCAGGTACCACACACTGCTCTCACATGTGCATATGCTCACACACCGTCTACCTTCATTCAGATTTATGCACAAATACACCTTCTCCGTCCCTCGCTCTACAATCATTAATGTATACTCAAGTTTAAAATCTAGCACAGACCACACACACACACACACACACTTGTGCCTCCTCTGCAGGTGTGGGTGGTGCAAAGGTTGACAATGTGTCGTCAGAAGTCTGTCGTCATCCATGTGAGGAGCTGGTGATTTTGCTCACTGAGATCCAGGGCCTGCGTATTGTGACCAGCAACCTGCTTGAAGACCTGGAGAGAGTAGTAAGTTGCACAAATAAATGCACATGTATCTGCATGTTTGTTAAAGCTGTATTTATTTTGATATGGCACAGGCAAGAAATTGGATTTTAAAAGAAGAAAAAGAGAGAATTTTGGAACATAATAAAGTTGAAACATATGTTTTTTCATGTGTTTTGAGATGAAAAAGTTAAAGGTGTTATTGTAACGTTTTAACATCAGTGGAAAGTTGTAAATTTTCATGATTATTCGGAACTATTTGAGATAATTTTTAAGAATACTACCAGCCTTTTCAGTGCACTTTACATTGTATGTGACAGGGTTGAGTTTTGTGGGAAATTTGTGCGACAAACCCAACATTGAGTAGTCCGTCTTCCAGTACAAATGGAACAAGCAGCAACAACCTTTATTTTTTTCAGGAAGCGCTGTGGTTTGTGGTAAATGTCCTGGTAGTTTTGGAAAAAGAAAAAATGTCATCAGTGTTCAAATGTTGGCCACTAATCATCTCACCATCGTTCGAGCCTAACACAGCAGGCCCCTGTGTATGAATACTGGGTAAATCTTGATGTTATACATATAAATAGAAAAAAATATTATTTTAATATTTTGAAAATGCTACATGTATGTTTTTGTGTTCTCAGTCAAGAGAAAATGAAGAGATGCGGATCACTTTGGCTGAGCTGAGCAACAGCAGCAGTATTAACAGCATCGGCAGAAGCAGAAGCAGAGGTGGTAGTGGTGGTGGTCGAGGTGGTGGCGGTGGAGGTGGTGGTGGTGGTGGTGGTATTGGTGGTGGTGATGGAGGTGGTGGCGGTGGTGGAGGAGGTGGTGGCAGTGGAGGTGGTGGCAGTGGAGGTGGTGGCAGTGGTGGTGGTGGCGGTCGAGGTGGTGGTGGCAGTGGTGGTCAAGGTGATGGCAGTGGAGGTGGTGGAGGTGGTGGTGGTGGCGGTCGAGGTGGTGGTGCCAGTGGTGGTCAAGGTGATGGCAGTGGAGGTGGTGGCAGTGGTGGTGGCGGTCGAGGTGGTGGTGCCAGTGGTGGTCGAGGTGGTGGTGCCAGTGGTGGTGGCGGTCGAGGTGGTGGTGCCAGTGGTGGTCGAGGTGGTGGCAGTGGAGGTGGTGGAAGTGGGAGTGGTAATGGTATTGGTGATGGAGGTGGTGGTGGTGGTGGCAGCATTGGCGGCAGTGGTGGCATCGGCAGCAGCAGTGGCGGCGGTGGCAGCGGCGGCCGCGGCAGCAGCGGTGGCGGCAGTGGCAGCAACAGGGGCGGCAGTGACGGCAGTGGCAGTGGCAGCAGCAGTGGCGGTGGCAGCAGCGGTGGCGGTGGCAGTGGCGGCAGTGGCGGCAGTGGCAGTGGCAGCAGCAGTGGCGGTGGCAGCAGCGGTGGCGGTGGCAGTGGCGGCAGTGGCGGCAGTGGCAGTGGCAGCAGCAGTGGCGGTGGCAGCAGCGGTGGCGGTGGCAGTGGCGGCAGTGGCGGCAGTGGCGGTGGCAGCAGCGGTGGCGGTGGCAGTGGCGGCAGTGGAAGTGGCAGCAGCAGGTGGCGGCAGTGGCAGCAGCGGTGGCGGCAGCGGTGGCGGCAGCAACAGCAGCAGCGGCGGCAGCGGCGGCGACGGCGCTGACTACAATGATCTTGACAGAGACAGAGATGAGGAGGTCTGGTGTGTGCAAGACGGACGAATATACGAGCACGGGGAGGATTGGGAGGTTGACAGCTGCACCTCCTGTAATTGCCAGGTTTGTGTTGAACAAATCTCATGTAACTACAACTTAGTAGTGAGGTGTTCCCAGGGAGAGCTCCGTGATTGAACGGAAGATCTGTCATAGATAGACAGCAGGCCTTAACATTATTTAACTTTATGTGTCGCCCTGAGCTTTGACGGGAAGTCCAAGTCAATTCTACATTTTGATTTCACATCTCGCAACAGTCAAAGTCCTCATTTTTGTCACTTAATTTTAATCATTTATATACATGAAGTCTCTTGACTCTGACATGATTGGTGTAAGACCTGAATAACTTAATATTTGATTTTCTAAAGACTTGATTAAATACTTGAATTGAGACTTGAACACCATAACATTTAAGTCTTAAGTTTTGACCTGGTAAAATCTTGGAACAATAAAAGAGTCAGAATTCAAAGTCTCAGGTCCACGTCTCTCATGTAGCCAATAACCCTAAAGAAATTGATTAAAGAAATTTGGGGGAATGCGCATATTTGCTTTTTTGCCGAGAGTTAGATGAGAAGACTGGTGCCAGTCATATATCTGCCTGTTGAATATGAATCTAAGTGTCACAGTTCATTCAGTTATTCATTCATTCTCTGCCTGCCTTTGCCAAGAATCACTAACTCACTTGTCATTTCAGATCCTGCCACTCACACATGCCCTGCAGTAACCCCAGCCTTTCCCCATCTTCATTCCCCATTTACTTCTCAGTATACATGTATATACCAGTCCACTTTCACCTACACTCTGCCAGAGTGTCTCTTGTTCCATCCCATCCGTAGTCTTCCAGCCTTACCAACCTGTTAATAAAGGTGACCTGTTTTGAACTTTTTAGTGGTATCTCTAAGTCAGGCGTTTGAGTCCTTCTAATTCGTAGCATAAAGCCTGGAAACAGCAGGAAACAGCTGGCCTGGCTTTAGTTCTTAAGTAAAAACAATCCACCAAATCCAGGAATTCACTGCCACCAGCCAAGAAATAGTCTGGCACACCTTCTTTAATGTGCATGAGACTTAGAGGTGGTCAAGAGATGGCTAGCTTAACTTAACATAAAGGCTAAAATCATGGGGAGACTGCTAGATTGTCCAAAAAAAAAAAGCTAAAGCTCTTTTTATATCTTGTTTGTTTTGACAAAAACCTTGAAAGGTAACTTGTGGTTTTATGGGACGTGAAGAGCCAAACAATTTCTTGGCCGAGAGCAGTGACTTCCCTTGGACAGAGCCGGGCTATCTGTTTCCCCCCGCTTCTAGTTTTTATGCTAAGCTAACGGTCTCTTGGCTGTAGCTTCACATTTGACAGAGACACGAGAGCGGGATCAATCTTTTCTAACTCTCGACAAGAAAGCGAATAAACATATTTCCCCCAAATGTCAAACTAATGCTTTGAAATGTATTTACCAGTTGGGGAAGTTTGACTTTGTATCCAATGTGGTTTCATTTATTTCCAGAGCTGCCTTTGTTAGCATCTATCTATATTTTATGCTTGCTTCATCGACCTCTCCGAGTCTGTTTCTCCTTATAAAATATCATTAGTTTTGAGTCATGACAGCATACCGTTCCTCTGCAAGGACTGGCATCTAGCAGAAGCATCTGGCTCAAATAACATGGTATGACTAATAATATCCTTACAATATGAACACTGGTATGTCTCTCCATTACCTTGTTAAGGATGGAAAGGTGGTGTGTCAGCAGGTGTCTTGCCCCCCTGTGTCCTGCCTCAATCCATCCTTCATTGATGGAAAGTGCTGCCCTGTCTGTCTCAGTAAGTCTGATTTGCTGTCATCTATGATATACTGTTGAAAACATGCTCAGATCCCACAATGTGATAGAAGTATACTAACAGTGTTTGTGTGTGTGTGTGTGTGTCTTTGTGCACAAAGATAACGGAGACGGCTGGTCCCCATGGTCTGAGTGGACCCACTGTTCCGTCACCTGTGGACGAGGAGGGCAGCAAAGGGGCCGATCATGCAACGGCATCATGCCGGCCTGTGCTGGCCCGTCACTTCAAACCCGCAGCTGCATGTTGATGAAGTGTGAGCGCAAGGGTAGGACATCACTCTGCACATCTGATCCATCACATGTCTTGAATTCATTTATTTTCTGTGATTGATTGAACACGAACCTATCCAAAGGAAATAAGAGAATATTCCTCAAAGAGCAAACATATGGAACTTCAGGCGAAAGGATTTTGGACATTGCCGTCATAATTGGAAACATGTTGTTTTGGTTCTATAAATGTGCACACAGTGTGGAGCTGTGGTGATGGTCTGTGTTGAATTCTACTCAAACACATTCCCACACACAAAAAACATTGTTTTTATGCACTTTTATTTATGTGCATGTTTTATGTGTAGCGCGTGCAGATGGGAACTGGGGCCTGTGGTCTCCTTGGTCTGCGTGTACAACCACATGTGGAGAGGGACACATCACACGAGTACGTCTGTGCAACAACCCTCCACCACATAAGGGTGGAAAGGGGTGCTCGGGCAGCGCCAGGGAAACACAAGCTTGCAACAACACACTCTGCCCCAGTGAGTATGGGAGTACATATGCACACATGAAGTGTACTGTAGTACTTTGCTGCCTTACAGGTAAATAACACCATATGTTTGTCTGTAGTTGCTGGAGGCTGGACGTCCTGGAATGAATGGTCGCTGTGCTCAGAGTCTTGTGGAGGAGGCCTTTCAAGTCGCCAGAGAGAGTGCATAAACCCTGTCCCCCAGAATGGTGGGAAGCGTTGTGCTGGAGACGCCGTAGACTATGAAGCTTGTAACAAACAACCATGTCCCATAGGTAAACTTAACCATGTCCACAAACCTCAGGGAAAAGGTATATCTTATTTGTGTAAGCAGATATTGTTCTATAAGTAGGCTAAGCTTCACATCCATGGACAAACCTAATCCTTTTTTGTTGGAGGAAACATATTTACAAACAATAGAGGATTAAAAACAATATCCTACAGTGTTTATTCTCCCTTTATTCAATTATTGAGGCTTAGGACAGAGTGAATGATTCAAATATGAATTTCCATTGACCCAATCTTGGATTATTTGCTTTGTGGCTCTGTGTTTTCAGACACGTGTTTGCTGTCAAATCCATGTTTTCCTGGGGTGCAGTGCACATCATATAGCGATGGATCATGGGAATGTGGACACTGTCCGTTGGGTTTACATGGCAATGGCACTCAATGCGACGACGAGAATGAGGTAATAACTACATATCTCATGTTAGTTAAAACTGGGAAGTGACAGTCTATCATGAGGGCAGGCACAGGATCAGACTACAGATGTGGGGCTTTAGAAACAAAAAATTCCTGAATTATTATTGCATTTTATAATGGAAGACAACAAGTTCAACGCCTTGAGAGGCTCTGACATAAAAACTAGCTTGTCAGAATTTTTCTGGGGATATCAAAGTCAGTCTGTCAATAGGGCAGGCAGTCAACCCCAGTGTTTGAGACTGAAATATGTCAACAGCTATTGGATGGATTATCATAAATTTTTTTAAGGACATTCATGGTGCCCAGAGGATGAGCGCTAAAGACTTTGAAGATCCCTGATTTTTCCTGTAATACCACCATGCAGTTGATGTCTCTGGTTTTTAGCAAAATGCCCCAACAACTATTGGATAGATTGTCATGAAAGTTTATAGTGCTATTCATGGCCCCAAGAGGATGAATCCTAATGTCTTTGGTCCTGCCTGATCACCTTTGCACTTCATGCAAGTTTTGAAAGACCCAAATGATATATGATTGGTCAGAGTTTAACCTCTAGTCCATAACTCAAGTCCCTGATCAGCTGATCTGACACAGTGACCATCTCAAAAAACATAAATATTCTGTCGTCAGATCCTGGCAAGACATAACACAGTTGTACAAAAAGTTCATGTTTGATATGCTGAACACGGTTAATCCCTCTCTCTTCAGTGTGAAGTGGAGGGTGTGTGTTTTACAGAGTGTGTAAACACAGACCCTGGGTACTACTGTCTGCCCTGTCCTCATCGCTACAAAGGCACACAGCCATATGGCCTTGGACTGCAGGCAGCCCAGGAAACCAAGCAGGCATGTGTTTTACTCTTCCAGCCTTACATGTCTTTTTTTGTACCAACTACTTTCATCATGATCCACTTTTGTATTCTCAAATGCTTTGCTTTTGTTGCAGGTGTGCGAACCATACAATCCTTGCAAAGACAACACACACACCTGCCACAAGTATGCTGAATGTATATACCTGGGCCTAGCATCTGAGGTCTTGTTCAAGTGTGTGTGTGCTGTTGGGTTTGCGGGTGATGGCTTTTTGTGTGGTGACGACTCAGATCTAGACGGCTGGCCCAACTACAAATTGACCTGCAAGCAAAATGCGACCTATCACTGTCAAAAGGTAAAAAAATGACAACACTGAAACTGAAGTAAAGAATTTTAATCTGATTATCTGCAGCTGTGTTCTGGTTGGATGTGGTTCCACTAAAATGAGCTGTGATTGGCTGCAGGATAATTGCCCCACGATACCAAACTCTGGACAGGAAGACCTGGACAGGGACGGACTGGGAGACGCCTGCGATCCTGATGACGACAATGATGACATCATAGATGAGAGGGTGGGATCGTGATCGAGAGTAACTTTGAGAATACCGTGTCTGACAAACAGGTGTATATTCACATCCTCTGTTTGTGTATGTGTATGTATATTCGTGTCTGAATGGGGCTGTTTGGTGTAGGACAATTGCCCTCTGGTGTACAACCCCCGGCAGTATGACTCGGACAGAGACGGGGTCGGGGACCGATGTGACAACTGTCCGTTTGAGAGCAACCCACTGCAGACAGACACTGATGACAACGGAGAGGGAGACGCCTGTAGCATTGACATGGATGGAGATGGTAGGAGCTACTTACTTATGGATACTTATCCAATGCTTTGTTCTCTCCTCCCTCTTCTTTAATTGCACAATAAGAACACGGTTGTAAACAGGATTTTCCCCAAATTTAAACACTCTTACCCAGTACTGTACCCATTAGCTGCCCCGTATTTACAAAAGGATTTATGGTGTAATTTATTTCTCCTTTCCTCTAAGATGCCCATTTGTTACTCCCTTGTTCCCCGTAGTCTTGTTTTCTTCCAGTGTATCTGCATTTAAGGATCACTGGAACCGGTCAGCGTTGTATTGGCACCTGATTCATACAACAAACCTCGCCAATACTGTAAATTGTGAGCTGTATTATAAAATGCTACCATAATTTACTGAGAAAAAGTGGATGTAATATGGATTTAATTACATTTCCCCAAACACAGTATTGATTGGTTGCTGGGGCTTGTTTTTATGTATCAAAAGAGTAAAAGCCACAAGAAACGTATTATATCCGATGTCTCTGTCTGCGTGTGTGTGTGTGTGTGTGTGTGTGTGCGTGTGTGTGTGTGTCCCTCTTTCTCCAGAGGTTCTGAATGATCGTGACAACTGTCCCTTAGTCTACAACACTGACCAGAGGGACACAGATATGGATGGTGTCGGAGACCAGTGTGACAACTGTCCCCTTCTACACAACCCACTGCAGGTTCCTGAAAACACACACAAATAAAAACACACAATGCTCAAAAGATCACATGTATTGACTTATGTACTGACAAAACTACAGTTAATGTGGTTGTGTTGCCTCACAGAACATCTGGTCTGGGATCCACATTTAACCAGCGGGATCCAACAAAACTGTCCTAACAATTTATTAGTGGCAGTAAATCTTGGAAGTCTATGCGGGGAGTGGCTAATGGAAAACTAATCATGGAGTCTTGTGATTTAACTCTAATTTAAACATATACAGTATATTACATGCATGTGTGTGTGTGTTTGCAGCTTGACTCTGACAGTGACCTGGTCGGGGACATGTGTGACGACAATGACGACATCGATGAGGACGGCCACCAAAACTCTCTAGACAACTGTCCCTACATCCCCAATAGCAACCAGGCCGACCATGATAACGACGGGAGGGGGGACGCCTGTGACCACGACGATGACAACGACGGTATCCCTGACGACCGGGACAACTGCAGACTGGTGCCCAACAGGGACCAGCTGGACTCTGACGGTCAGTGCTGTTGCAATGGCACAGTAGGTCTTAAAATCCAAAACAAGCCTAATCTGCGGACACTCCCTCAGCAGATGTGAGAACAGCTCTGATATCATCATACAGATGTGAACAAACGCTGATTAATCTGCTGTCGCACAGGGAAAATATTTTGTGATAAATGGATTTTGCAGTCGTGCAGTAAAATCTTGTGACCGCGAGTCCAATGATCCAGGTCATGTTAATGTTGGACATCAACATAAACAGTTTATAGCTCTCTGCAGTGTGATTAATCATACTTAAAACATTGTTAAATCTATCCACCATCATACAGGACCTTCTTACCACATTTGTATGTTTCCGATCCAGTCCTTTTTGTTCCCTTCTTGGCAGAAAATCATAGAAAGTCGCATCGTTACACTCAATGTCTCTATACCTCTCTCGCAGGTGATGGCAGTGGGGAAGCATGTTTTGATGACTTTGACAACGACAGTATTCCAGATGCACTAGATCCCTGTCCACTGAACCAGGATATTGGGTCTACAGACTTCAGGAAGTTTCAGGTTGTTTTGCTGGACCCACAAGGCACAACACAGTCTGACCCCCTCTGGGTGATCCGCAGCCAGGGTAGAGAGCTGCTGCAGACGGCCAACTCGGACCCAGGCATCGCTTTAGGTCAGATGGGTCATGACTCCAGAAAAATCAAAACCCCATTCCAAGTATAGAGAAAATTGTTGTTGGAGTCTAAAAAAACAAAAACAAATGTCCCCTCGGTTTGAACAGGATACGACAAGTTCAGTGCCGTAGACTTCAGTGTGACCTTTTACGTGAACACCAACCGAGATGACGACTACGCGGGAATTGTGTTCGCCTACCAGTCCACCCAGCGCTTCTATGTTGTCATGTGGAAACAGGTGAGACTTTAACACTGATGATTACTATTATTGGCTTCAATTCAGTGGCAGCAGACGTTTCCTTTGAAATGGACCTTTAAAACCTTTAATTTAAGGTTGGAATCAAAAGGTATTTCAGCTTCAAATATCTCCTTGACCGAACTCTCCTTTGCATTTCTTACAGTTTGTACATTAGAGTTCTCACTCACAGAAATGGAAAAGTGCATAACAGAAAAGGAGAGACCTGACTTTTCAAGCTCATCTTTTTGTGCACAGCGACAGTCCTCACATACGTCAACTCAACCTTCACACTCTTTCATCCTCCATGTTCTTTCTCTCAGGTGTCTCAGGCTTACTGGGAGAAAAGGCCATCCAAAGCTTTTGGCACAGCGGGAGTCTCCATCAAACTGGTCAACTCCACCACAGGACCAGGGCAGTATCTACGAAACGCCCTCTGGCACACCGGAAATACCAGAAACCAGGCACGAACCAGTCTTTTCACAGTATATTCTGCTTGTCATAAAACACTAAAGTTCTTTTTTGAACAGACAAACCTTCTCTAAGAATGACCTTGGACAGACTCTTCTGTGTTAGACTGATACAGTATACATCAGATACTAAAGTATAATATTCTTGTCCCTACTGACTTTTTCATGTGTCTATTTCAGGTCAGAACTTTGTGGCATGACCCCAATAAAATTGGCTGGAAGGACTTCACCGCCTACCGCATGCACCTTATCCACAGACCCAAAACTGGGTTTATCAGGTACAAACACAGTCATCACATAAAATAGCTTCATCATATAAGGTGTCATTTTTATCACTGGATGATCAGCAAGAGTCCTGAATGAGACAGAATCCAGAATATCCAGCTTATGTGAGGAAATTGCTCTTTCCATCTGTGTTTTCTCTCTTTTAACTGGAGATATTGCTCTCTTAAATATAGTCACGGTTATTTCTACAAGGATGGTCATAAACAAGTCAGCTGATATGTGAATCTGTACATGTATGAACTGTTCGTTGCTCGATTAGTTTTCCTCTTTGGAGCCTGAGCTTGTCATAAACCACAGCTGGATTACGATCGTGGAATTCGACCAACATTCGAGCTGTTGAACTCTTGTGGGCTTCCTCCGGGGACCAACAGATCTTTCCTAGTGGAAATACCTCCACATTAGCAGTAACCTTTTAACTTTCAATTTACAGTTAAAGTATTTGATATTATTGGCTTGGCCTTTAAAGGACCATGCCAATGTTTTAGCCAATTTACTACATGTGACAAATAGCAGACACTCAAGCAGACACTATTTCCCATCCATTTCTGTGTTCTATTAAAATCATCTTGTAGGAATTTAATATTTACTTGAGATGAGTGAGAATCATGTCTGTATCTATTTTTGTGAAAAAACATAGTCAGATCAATCTGTCTTCGCAACCACTAACGTGAAATTATATTACTTCAATAACACTACAAACAGGCAAGCTGCTTTGTGCGGACCAACCACTGCAAATGTCTGCGAGTGGATTTTCATAATCTAATGAAGTGAATGAAAGCAAATAGCTGAAAATTCAAAACTCTCAAACACTAAAGCACACCTAAAAACCACTAGCATCCCTGTAAAACAGATTTCAATTTTTGCAAAATGGGCAAAAATATGCAAAAAACACTGGTATGTTCCTTTAAATCGCACATTTTGGACTCAGTCAGTATCAGCTCAGTTCATGTAGGTTTTAGTGGAACAACAATCTGCTGAATAACTTCTTAAATCTGTGGAAATCACATTCAGAGTCGCCCTTGAAGGAATAATTCACTCTCAGATGTTCTTACACTCGAGGATATCATCAATCTCCACGAGTTATTTTATGATAACAGTGTAATTCACTTTCTTTGTTGTACCCAGTTCTCCTCAACCTGCCACATCTACTTCTACTTAGTACTTCTCACTAATGGAATTTCAAAAAAAAAAAAAAAACCTCCAGGCAATGAGTTTTTTCTGTGCTTTGTGCTTGTGCTTTTGTGTTTATGTGCAGATGGAGAGAATCACATCAGTACTAAAGCGATGTTTTCAAGCCGAGAAAAAGAGAGGTGAATGAGAACAAGGCTGTTATGAGCGTAGCCCAGTTGTTTAAATAGTTTTATAGAAGGCTATCTTTGAAGCATTGGCTATGCTGCACTGTGGGTACAGAACGATTGTTGTGTAGGATGACTGTACAGCTGCACACTTATTGAATGTGAGCCTGAAAAGAAGCCCCTGCTCTTTGATTGTGAAGGACGGACACACATTGATTTTTTTTTCATTTTTTTTATGGCTGTTACAAAGTTCCATTGTAACTGCTTTAAATATCTCCCCATTTGACGTCATGTCCTCAATATCATCCCCTGGAATACGCGTTAAGAATGGGAACTGGAAAGAACGCACACAGAATTGCAGTGCTCATTGCCATTAGTGATGAAAGAAGGACTCAGATACCTTTTTTTGAGCAAAAGTAGCAATACCACTTTGTATAATATACATAAGGAGTAAAAGTCCATTCAAAATGTTACTTCAGTAAAAATAAGTATTTCTGGCAAACAAGAACACAGATACCCACAATGCATTTTAATGTTGCAGCTGCCTCAGGTGACAGTGATTCAGCTGTTTTCTGTAGTTGTTGGGTAAATGTAGTGGAGTGGAATACCTCAGACTGGAGGTACAGCATTTGAATGAATGAATGAAGTTATAGCTGGACTGTATCTATAGACAAATATAAATGGCTTCCATTGATTAGTATTGTATTGCTGTGTTCCTTTTCGCAGGGTGGTGGTGTATGAGGGCAGGGACATTTTGTCCGACTCGGGGGCGGTGTACGACCACACCCTGGCTGGAGGCAGACTGGGATTGTTTGTCTTCTCTCAGGAACACGTCCTCTTCTCAGACCTCAGATATGAGTGCAGAGGTGAGACATCCTGTCAAAACTTTTGTCCTGGCTACCGATCATAGGTGGAGGCAGCACTTAGATCCTTTACTTAAATCCTCTTCTCCGTTCTTTGTAAAAGCATTTACACCATTTGCAATCCAATACCTATGCATGATGCATAATAAAAGTATTTATTATGCACAAAATTGACCTGTGACTGATGTATTATTAGATAATAGATTGTTAATTCTGATGCAACCAAGAGAAGCCAAAGCCACTAAAGCTGTATTTTATAAGCTCAATTTATGTTTTTATGTCATGTTATGTTTCTTTTTTATTTAAAATGTTAGTAGTAGTATAATATGTACCTCTGAACTGCAATGGGGTAGAAATATAAAATAGCATAAAATGGAAATTCACAAGTCAAGAACAAGTATATCTTCAGCATTTGCAAATCCATTCCTCTCATGACACGTGTCTCTCTGATGACCATATCTGTAATCTGATTTTCTTGATTTTTTTCCACAGATAACTGAAATTTGCCGGCACATTCAGGAAGCTCTACATCAACCCACCAGGGATGCACATTTATTCCGGAAGATCTTAATACAATTGAGAGGGAGAGAGGATGCACCAGATCCAGGCATTTATCCAGCCAAGACTATCAATTACTGACCATCATCTATCTATCAGCTTTTCGTGCAACAGTATTGATCTCATTTGCTGTATGTTACTGCAGGACTCTGACAGCATCTGACAGTAACTTCTTATTGCTTTTCATTTGGGCTTTCCTATTGGTTGTAAATAATTATTTATTGCCAGCTACCAAATATAAAAGGAAGAGATATTAGGATGAACAGACGATGGAGTCAGTGGAGAAGATTTCTGGTGGTAACTTATCAATAAAAGACTTTTTTTCCCCAGTTGTTTCTTTTTTTTGTTTCTCTTCTGATGACGCCAGTGCAGTTCACATACGCCTGTGGAAACGTGGTCTCCAGCGCCTTCAAGTGGTACAAGTGATATTTACAAATGATTTAGCAGACAAAGGTTATTTGAGGTTGCAAAAGCCAGTGGTGGAAGAAGTCTTCAAATAATTTATTTATACAGGAATAAAAAAAATAAAAATACTCAATAACAATTTGTAACCCTGCATTCAAAATATTATTCAATAAACGTACTATCTCATTATACAGAATAACTGTCAGTAGTTGGTCAAGGTGGGGCTCATTTGAACTATTTCATAGGATGTTAGGAAACATACAAATGTGGTAAGAAGGTCCTGTATGATGGTGGAAAGATTTAACAATGTTTTAAGTATGATTAATCACACTGCAGAGAGATATAAACTGTTTATGTTGATGTCCAACATTAACATGACCTGGATCATTGGACTCACGGTCACAAGATTTTACTGCACGACTGCAAAATCCATTTATCACAAAATATTTTCCCTGTGCGACAGCAGATTAATCAGGATGGGATGTTTAATCTATACCATAGCAGCATATTTTATAACATTCAAGTAAAGTCCAAGCAGCCTACCTCAAATACACAAGTGCAGTAGCCTACTTGAGTAAATATAGTTAGTTACTTTTACCAATAGCCAAGGTTAATAAGAATTGAATTAGTTATCACCAAACATAATATACTAGATCAACGATTAAACATCCTGCAAAAAACAAATATAAACAACAAAAAAAGATTTCCTTTATAGAGAGAAATATGTAGCCAACATTCCTTAGAAACAATTAAAGCCATGTTTTTTACTTTTTGTTTTAAGTGGTTTTATTTTTCTGTAGCTTATCATTTACTTACTTAATCTTACTTAATCTTTTTTCTTGACATTATTATTTCAAAGTTTTTACAGAAATAAATCTGTGTCTCCAAATAAACCTGACCTTGTGTCTCATGGAAAATAAATCCTTTGTAATGATTCAAAACACAAAACCTGTTCAACCGGTTGGAGTGGGAAGTGCAGCAAGGCACAACGATACACACACACACACGCACGCACGCACGCACACACACACACACACACACACACAGACACACACTCTCTCTCTCTCTCTCTCGGTCTCTCTCTCTCTCTCTCTCTCTCTACCTGGCGCGGTGAATGACTGACGTCACTAGTCGGTTCCAATGAGATGTGAAGAATGAGGAAGAGCAGTCCCTCCACCGGGTATAGAGGATAGAAGTCGTGACCTAAAACAAGGGCTTCTCTGAAGTTAGTAAAAGGTGGTAGAGTGTAATTAATTGGGAAACCAGGTGTGTTTCATCTGTGGAAACAGGAGGGATGGTGCGCAGATGTACTGACGGCTGGTGCGCGCGGTTCATGGAGCGACACTATTCAGCGCTGAATTTCGCCCTGTTGGTTGTCGGTTACATCCTTTACCTCATCATCGGCGCCGGGATCTTCTCCGCCATCGAGCTGCCTTACGAGCACGACCTCCGGCAGGAGCTGAAGGCGGCCCGGCAGGACTTCCTCAACAACAACACCTGTGTGTCCGACGCGCGCCTAGTGGAGCTCCTGGCTCGCGCGCTGGAGGCCAGCAACTATGGCGTGTCGGTGCTGGGTAACGACACCGACCGCAACTGGGACTTCGTGTCCTCCTTGTTCTTCACCAGCACCGTGCTGACTACGACAGGTGAGGCCCGGGACACAGGTGTTAAAACACTGAAACTGTCATAAAGGAAATATGAAATGCATTTTTCATTTGAAAAGTTTAACTACAGGACAAAATATGTCTCCTGCTTCACTGAAAAGTTCACCTGTATGTGCACTGGAGTGCTGTAATTTGCATATTGGATCACTATTATCTCTAAACTAGTCATATGTGCATCTATATCCATATACTGTCCTAAACTTGAATATAAGTTGAGCACTTTCCTCTTAAGCAGATGGATGTGAAGGTCAAACATTCAAGTGAAGTAACAATAAGTAAAAGACATTTCTGAGTTGATGGATTTAATAATCATTTACTAATACTTAATAGATCAGTTACCCATAAGTCATTAATCAGAACAATTTGTGGGTTGGGTTAGGTTGTGATATAAACCTGGCTGCTCTTTATCCTTATATATTTGCTAATAATAAAGTTATGAATGTTGTTAATCCATGAATAGATGCTTCTGGGATTCTCACTGATTCTCGTCTGCCTTCTCAGTGAATTAAAAGACAGTTTTTAAGCCTGCATAAAAACAATAGTCAGGTGCCAATATGAACATTATTGCAGTTTTTGCTTACTGTAATAATTCCTCCTGCTCATACTGACCATTAAAAGATCCCTGCCTCGGGTGTTTTGGATGGAAGCAATGGGGGACAAAATGCACAGTCCTCCTTTTGTGCAGAAATGCTGTCAGAAGTTTAACTGAAACTTTATCTAATATAAGGCTGAGTCAGTCAAATCAAGTGGACGCCTGTCTTTTCAATAGGCTGTTCCCTATTTGCAACAATGTTCTCCTGTTGAGCTGCAGTGAAAAAACAAACAACAAGAGGGAACTTTGTACTAAAACGTTTGCAACTTTGGAAGATACATCCTTAATTTGTCTAACAGGCTGCTGAAGCACCATATTAGCTTCTGATAAACTTTTGTAACACATTTTTGCATTGAAGCAAGGACTGTGGATTTTGTCCCTTATCACTGTCGTTAGCAAGAAAGAACAGTTTCCAATAATGAAGTATCCCTTAAAGTATCCTTTAAAGAGCTAAAATGACAAGTGTAGAGATGGAGGATGAAAATCCAAAACCTTTTCTTATTAACGACTCATAGTTGCCTTATACAGAATTAGTAAATTATTTGTTGACCATTAATAAATTCATTAGTTACAACTTACAAACCCTGTATACAGTGACATATTAGAAAGTGGTAGTATTGTGTTACTGTGCTTGTACTTTCCATCATGAAAAGCAGTCGTTGATTTATTTAGAAGTCGTCACAGGAATATCTTGTCAGGCTTTAGCTGTTGCACCACCGCCTCTTACTCAGTAAATAGAAAAAGGTTTGGAAATGTTGCTGGGGAATTATTAGGGGTTTTAATGAGAATTCACAACCCTGAATCTCCATTAACACATGTGGTTGTTTATTTGTTAGTTCTGCTAGTCCACAGAGAACCCACCAGCCCTCCAGCCCCCTGTAGTGTTAACATACATCCATGTAATTTATAAAGAGGGTTACTTAAAAAAACATTTTAACATTAAAACTCAATGAATAATTCACTTATTTATTCTGCTCACTCATTTATTTATAGTTAGTCTTGGATAGAGCTTTCCAAGAAGACAATCAGCTGTTGAATGAGCCTCTGTCATTCTTTTCCTTCCTCCTCTCTAATTATTGTTATGTGTGAAGCTTCACAGAGCCTAAGTGGCTCCTGCTGGAATCCCACCTCTAATTATATCGCTATAATTAAGGTTGTGTTGCATATTTGTTTGTGTTTTCAGGCTATGGCCACACTGTTCCTCTCTCAGATGAAGGGAAGGCCTTCTGTATCTTTTACTCCCTCTTCGGCATTCCTGTTACCCTCTTCTTCCTCTCTGCTGTGGTGCAGAGGATCATGGTCCTGGTGACTCAACGTCCAGTGTCCTACTTCCACCGTCGATGGGCCATGTCTAGATCGAAGCTAGCCGCCATCCATGCCACCTGCCTCACCATCTTCATGACCCTGCTGCTCCTCATCATCCCTGCGTTGGTCTTTGTCAACCTGGAGAAGGACTGGAACTTTCTGGAGTCGCTGTATTTCTGTTTCATCTCTCTGACAACCATTGGCCTCGGGGATTATGTCCCTGGAGAGACCCACAGTAAAGAGGCCAACCCACATTCACAGCTCTACAGGCTGACCATTACAAGTGAGTAGGTAGCTGAAGATATTGCCACTGCTGTCAGGTGGAACCCTTTTATTTGAATGAAGGACAAAAGGAATTTTTGATTGTACCCACTGGATTAGAAAAGGTTTCATGATACTGAGCATTGGTGAATTGTCTCATTCTGTAGAACAGTGGTTTCCAATCTTGCTGGATTGTCACCCCTCAAAGCAAAGCATTGTTCACTTGTGTCTCATTGTCTCACTTAGCATAAGTCTATGAGTTGTGAGCAGTTCAACCAAAAAGGGATTTTCCTTTGTCGTGTTTCAACTGAATGATCTTAAATCCCTGGAGAGGTGAACATTATTCAGTATTTCACAAAGAAAAGCAACAAGTATAAGAGTCCACAGTCATGCTAGCACCTCTGTGTGACTGTACAGTGGAGCTTTGAGCTAAATGCTAACATCAACATGTTAATGTGCTCACAATGACTGCTAACATGTTGATGTTTATCAGGTATTGTTTACCATGTAAGCCATCATAGTTTAGCACCAGTAGCAGCAGTATTGGATTAATTGGAATTTTGACCTGATGATGGCGCTGGAGGAAAAATCATCAGGAATTGTCCTCTAGTGGCCATGAATGTCTGCACAAAACTTCCTGGCAATGCATCCAACAGTTGTTGAGCTATTTCAGTCAGGGCCGAAGTAGTGGACCGATCCCCCAATA
Organism: Seriola lalandi dorsalis; assembly: GCF_002814215.2. Classification (NCBI taxonomy): domain Eukaryota; kingdom Metazoa; phylum Chordata; class Actinopteri; order Carangiformes; family Carangidae; genus Seriola; species Seriola lalandi. The sequence goes on from NW_019524864.1 coordinate 399,135, forward strand.
TCCTGGAAATATGCTTCTAGCTTGGCTATAAATTGAAATGACCCCAAAATTTAGTAAAACTTGAGGTTACGCCAGGTTAAGAAAAAACAAAAAACATAAACATAGCTCTGAAATATTGGTTTTCTTAACCCCATACTGGGAACCACGTGATCCTTTAACTGAGATTTAAACATAAAAATCATTAAAAAAAATTACAGTACACTTTTTCATTCATATTACAAGTTCAGTCTGTTTTTCACCATTTACCATGCTGTTTAATCTGATTGACAAGGTTCAACAAAGCCTTGACTGTTAGCTACTACACCCATTATTTATAGACCAAACCTTCGTATGATCTTATTAGTCACAATGTATTGGACTTTGTTCCTTCATGCTACCATTGTGTGTGTTTGCATTCTCAGTCTACTTGCTGCTGGGATTGGTGTGTGTCCTTGTGGTGCTGGAGACGTGCTGTGAGCTTCCCCAGATGAGACGCCTCAGACAGAGGTTCTACGAAGAAAACGTTCGGGAGCTGGACTCAGAGACCACCAACATCATTGACCGGGAACACATGAGTGACCAGCTGACTGACCTCTCGGATGGCGTACCAGTCATCCCCTCTGTGTCAGAGCAGGCTGCGTCCCTACGGCAACACAGCAAGTCACCGCCTTATACCCCAGCATCAGGATCAGCTGCTAACAGAAAGCTGAGATGACAGATTGTCTGCCAGACATTGTTTTTAAGGGACTGGTCTATGAACTTTTGTCCTCTATGTGGCTGCTCATGACATACTGGCACTGGCCTCTATCAAAATATGTATATAAGAGTATATAGGCAGTCTGACCATGTCTACATCGAAGCTCAAGCTTCAAGAGTCACTCAGTTACTTAAAAAGTAATTACTATCTGCCTTTGCCAACATCAACACGCATATGTGTTGTAAAAGTGGGAACCACCCACAGATAATCAGGATGGCGTTGTTTTCTTGTTCTCCCCTGTTAATCCGTTCCCTGCAGATAAGAGTTAGATCTATAACGCAGAGGAAGGGCTAGGCCCCCAGACGGAGGAAAACCCAGTGAGTTTCCACTTCCTGCCAAGATCTCAGAGCACAGTGTGCCCTACAGGATTTCACACTCCCCCTTTGCACATTATATAATCTATGGTGGTATTTGCATAAGAAATTTGCCTTCTTGGAAGTCATAAAGCAGTACCAGGAGAATGAGTTGTACCATCCCTTTCCTACTCTACATTATGTGAAAGAATTCCAAGCAAAAGATCAAATAACGAGGAGGAAAGAACATTTTTTTTTCCTGGTTTCTCACAGGTGATGATTGGCCTTCAGCTCCTGATGTCATGTTTACATACTTAGTTCATTGTGGTAATTATACTGCAGTATGTGTGCTTTTACCACTAGAGGGCAGCACTTTCATTTTATATGCAAAAGATATATTTATATGTTACTGGGAATTTATTTCTCATGCTGCTTACCGGAGTGTTACTTAAAAATATAATTAAGGTTCAAGAATAAGTCAGTGTTGGGGGAGAGAACATGGTGTAGAACAAAGAGGTTTTAAACATCCATATATTTTGTCAAAGCGATGCCTGTTACTGGAAGTGCTAAACTGAATGTACCGTATATGGAGGTGGATGCTTTAAGTGATTTTTTTTCACTTACAAAACAGCTTAAAACTGGTTGAAAGGAAGAGGGATGTGACCTGTCCTCTAAAGATCATTTTACTGCTGTTTTCATTGTCATTTTGCTGGTTTATGGTTTTGAGACAAGAGCAGAACTTTGTCATGGTAATTTTTATAGGAATCCAATCATCTTTACGCATAATGTGTAAATAAATTGTGCAAAATGAAACATTATATAATTGATTGTGTCTTTTTAAATGTTCAAATGACAAGCAAATCAAACATTTTTTTATAAACTTCGGTTATTTTATTTGTACAGTGTCATATCCACATTGTAATTTCAAGACATATACATGCAGACTGATGTGGGTACACACACATTCAAGCACGCATTCAAATGCACACACTCGACCTCAAACATACACATTCACACACAAAAACAGCAAATGTCCTTCAACCATAGAAGAAAGAACTCACTCCCTAGCGAGAGAAAACATTTGTCCTTCTGAAATGTCCTCGAGTCCATATGAGCTTCAGGACTGTTGTTATGCAGCAGACGTTGACCTTTGACATCCTCACAAAGGCTGGAAGGTGTTAAGTCTTATTCACACTCACAAACCCTTACACATATTCCCTTCATCACTATTGTTCATTACATACAGTATATGTGTGTGTGTGTGTGTGTGTGTGTGTGTTTATATGATCTGTGGCTGCTTGGAGCAACGGGGCCAGAGAGGGCGCAGGCTGAGGATGAAGAGGACGAAGAGCAGTATTGCGATGACGGTGACGATGGAGACATAGCCGGCGTGGGGCAGAGGAGGAGAGTCGGGAGCCTCAGCTGGAATCATGTTGGTCAGATTCAACATGTAGCCCAGCGTCCAGCCTGCGTCACTGCCTTTAATCTGGACACAACACGAGAAGCGGGAAAACTATCATTGTCATTCACTGATGCACTACAGGCCCGTACACTTAAGAAGTATTCATACTGTACTTGAAGACAGACAGATGATAAAACTAAAGGAAAAATGAATAAAATAGTGGGGAAACAGAAAGAACACACATGCTTCCACACGCTTTGAAATTAAATGAATCATATGCTGTGAGCATATGCTGAGTGACCAGATCTTAACACATCTGAAAATCTATGGGAGGTTCTTGGACCAACCAACCATTAAAACACCAAATGAAGGAACATACATTATTTTTGAAAAATGGTGTTCATACCTCCACTATAGTTCAGGAGAGAGCTGAATTCATTTTTCAAATAACAATTCAATGACACTTGTGGTCATCCATAAAGTCGCCATCACAAGCTGATTGTCAGCTGATCTTAAAATAACAAAACTGATTAAGAGGATATGAGTTTATTTATTTATTTAAATTTCTGTATTTAATTTCGGAATATGAGTAGGCTATTAGAAAACCTGATCCACACTCCAGTCGACTTGGTGGCAGTAATGTACCAATTAGTTGTTTACCAACCGCCAATAAACTTCAAAGAATAAGAAGAAGAAGAAGAAGAAGAAGAAGAAGAAGAAGAAGAAGAAGAAGAAGAAGAAGAAGAAGAAGAAGAAGAAGAAGAAGAAGAAGAAGAAGAAGAAGAAGAAGAAGAAGAAGAAGAAGGACGCTACCACCTGACTAGTAAGGGCTAATCATATTCATGCAGGTGCTCGACGCGGCTTTTACGACATTTCTCACTACTCTGGAGGATACTCTGTCAATAAAAAGGTGCCAATGCAGCTTTCTACCGCAATTATAACTTAATTCAGTCTTCTTTTAGTGCGCCTTAATTTTCTGTACTTTACTTTTTTGTTGTCCTGTGTTCAGAGACGCTGTGGTCGGCTGCTTCAGCTTCCAGGACAGAAGAGAGCCGAGTCGAAAACCACCGCTCACTCACCTGATTTCCACTCGCCATTAACCCGAGGTAAAGCACCTGCCCGTGTGCTACTTGTACTTTCATTCGTTGATGGTGATTTTATTTTCCTCGGCAATGGCAATGAAGCTGTACTGCTGTTGTTATTTGGCTTGACCAACATGTAGCATGCATTTAGCTTTGAATTATCTGGTTCTATTGCTCCCGCATGCTCATTGGTGATGCTAAATCACGTGCATTTGCATTGCTGGCGATAAATAACTTATTGTGGCAGAAGAGATAAATTCCTGTTGTGTTGTTGTAGTTTGGCATAGACATTATTCTTTGACATTTTTATATGCAGTCTATGGCTTAGGCCAAGTAGTAAAAGTTACTCCTTATATTGCTGCAGTGGTGTTTGGTGATGGCTATTCCTGATGGTGTTGGTCTTTTTGGGGGCGTTGTTTACTGTACTGGCTATGTTATAGGCTGATTCCCTTGCTCCTCTTCCTCCTATGTTTCAGTGTACTAAAAAGCCCCAATATATGATTAATAAGTGGATTTAGTCAATTTGACTCTGTATACTTACACCTCGGATGAGAAGGGCTTTGCTACCATTCAAGGCAAATTGCAACAGGATTCAGCTTAAAATATTAACTTTGAATCAGAATACTGTTATTGCTATTAATATATATTTAATGCGGGATATAAACTTCATCTCGAAGGAGAGAGATATTTGGCTAAAGGATAATGCTGAGACCGACGACTTTGCATACCAACCTGGCAACCTGCATCCTAAAACCCCTTTAAGTCTCGAAAAAGCCCTTTAACTGCCCTTAACTGAGGATCAGTTAAAATCACTCACTTTTCCACAATGTCCACACACACACACACACACACACACACACACACACACACACACACACACACACTCACTTGCCAACATACACACGGGGTGCATGAGATAGGAAAAGGGTGGACTCTGATCTACTAACCTTCTTGATGAATTTTATATTTGGGTAGCTCTCTGAGGTGAAGTTGTATCCTTCAGTCAGCAGGGTGAGGATGTATGTGCCAGAGAAACAGTACTCAGCCAGGTACTTTACTTTTACGTCCGGATGCTGCTGCTTTATCTGTTCAAGTTCAGTTCAAATGCAGTGATATGATCAGAGTTTACTATAGGCTGGACATAGATAAACATGGCAGGACGTTTTATTCTGTGTGTAACTGATGCGTAAATATTCCCCAACCTGATCCCAAGGGGTCGAGCAGTAGCTTGTCAGCTTTTTCCTGACAGTGTCCAGAGGGATGGATGTATCAGTCAGATTGAGGAAGTTCATCACAAAGTAGTAAGCGGAGAAAGCCTACAATGAGAGAGAGGAGGGGACAGGAAGAGATGAGGCAAAAGGAAGTGAACTTGTCATGGTATCTTTAGCAAATGCAGGAATCAGTTTATATAGGTACTAATGAGATAATTTCTCATTATTTTTTTCTGGCCCTACTGACTCATATCGTTTGTCTTTTGATAGTTGTTCCATGTAGAATTGTTTGCACAGTGAGATATTAATCATCAGAGTAACTCAGAGGCACTGTTTCTGAGATGTTTCACATGCAGGCTGTGTGCACCACAAACTAAATGCCATTCCCCTACACTATATGGGGGTGGTGGCAGACATAAAATAAAACCAAAAGTGCCTGCACGGCTAGAGACAAGTGAAAATATGTTTTTTGGTGACACTTCGAATCAGTTATTTGTATATTCTGATGCAAATCAGGAACAATAATTTGCACTTGCTACTTCAGCCATCACTGATCATAAAGACAAGTCATGCTAAAAACAGAAGTCACTTGCTGGACTGTGACATTTAAAGATTATAACAGATAGATCTGCATGTTGTGTAACTGCTCTGTGTGTCCATACAGCACACAGCATCTCAGTCGGTCACTGATATATGCTGATTAATAAACACTGACAACTGTGTTAACCTACCCCAAAGGGCCCTTGCAAAAGTGGCTGGAAGACCCCATTGAAAGAGCACTGGCTGTATCTGCAGTATGTGAAGTTGAAGATACTTTTTACAACATCCAGGCATTGTGAGAAGTTTCCTTTCCCCAAGTGAGTAAAGGTTGCAGGAGCTCCCTGGGGTTTCCTGTCTGACACACAGGGGCTGTCATAGAGGACTGAGTAGTTCTTTGTCTCATTGTAGCCAGGGTGGAAACACGGATCTAATATTGTTCCTGGACCTGACTAAGAGAGATATTGAGATAAAGAGGTGTAATAGACAGAGTAAGTTAAGTGAATTGATTCTTAATATTTTTGCTTTTTCAGTCTTGCACATAAGTGTTGAATCATCTCAGATTTGATTAGATTCACATTAATGTTAATGGAGAAATTTAAGCCAGAAGTTTACCTGAGTCTGTTGTGCCAGCACCATACGTAGCGCTTGGTCTTTACCGTAACACAGGAAGCTGTGGGTATACAGGTTATAGTCATTTCCGTAGAGTCTGAAGGCCACGGCGTTTTCGGGTGACTCCGAGCCGTCAAAATTATCGGATACAAAGCTAATCTGAGTGGACGCCCCGCCAAGGTCAAGGGCGCCTGTGGTTTCCAGGCCCTGCAGCAGAGACAAAAAGGCGCTGAAGCCGGTGCACAGCAGTAGCACACCGATTGACTCACACAAAGCACATCTAAAAGTGGACAAATGTGAAAAGACACACATCTGGTATGTGTACAAACCTGTTTGAGGCGATCGTCCAAGTAGTTGACTGTGACCCAGCCAAAGGCCCCCTCTTCCTGGCCACTTAGAATCCTTGCTCCCTGAAAGGAAAATGGGGACTTTTGCAGGGCTTCCTCCACAGCGTGGAAGACCACGTCTGATGCTGAGCTGTTCTCAATGCTGCATGCACACAACAGCACAAATTCATTAGATTGAGTCACATTCATAATTCAAATCAATACAGCAGCACATAAATAATAAATGGACTGTGTAGCATATAATGGATTTGACAGTAACATATTTGCTGCTCTGGCAGTAAAGTTCATGTAGAGATAAATCATAAAAATAGGAGGATGGAAAAGTCTATGGACAGCATTTGACTGCCAAAACAATTCTAGAGTTGAAGCTTGGATGCATGTTTTATGTGTGATTATGTGTGGATGTGCACTGTACTTGAGCAATCTCATTCCCGCAGTAGCCCCTAGATAAAGGGGGGTCTCGAGGTGTCTTTTCCCGGGAACTCGCAGCTTGGCTTCCTGCATGCAGTCTCTCAGAGACTCCCCTGCTCTCGATGGAGCTGATGCATAGCTGGAGATACCTGGACCTGAAGGAAGAATGAAATGTCAATAGGTGGAAGTAAGGATGAAGTAATTCAGCTTAAATTCAGTGACCATAAATCATAATGAGATTCTTGAGATTCGAGGGACATCTGCTGAAATTCATGCACTGCCAAGGAAAGGGAGCATCCTGTAACATCCCTGATGTACCTTCCCTTGAGCAAGTACCTTATCCTTAAATTATGTGTGCTCTACTGGTGTTTTGGATATAACTTGTGTGATTTTTTTTCTTTTTTTTTTATGTTTTTTTTTCTGGCTGTTCATAAATCACATGAAAAGATGAAAATCAGCAAGTTCATCTCAGAATATACCCTGACTGTGGCACTCTACCTCGAGACTGGTTGCTACTAACGACATAAGTCTTTAAAAACAGCACAAAAATATAATTTCAATTTAAAAAAAAAAAAAAAAAAAAAAAAAAAAAAAAAAAAAAGGCTCAGAAAAACAGCTGGGTGCCGTAGTTTAAAGCAAACTTAATTGTTAGACGTGTTGATCCCATTGTCTGCGGGAATCCACGGTCTGGTGCCTATGAAAGGGTTCTGCTTTAAGCTTTGATAACTGATGAAAATAACATGATGAAAGAGGCCATCACACACTGATGGCGCTTTGATAGATAAAAAGCAGTAGTTAAATCAGCTTACAGAAGAGAAGTGAACAGCAGGAGTTGGTTTGACAGGCCTGTCTGTCATGTAGGCTGTGTTAATAAGCCAGCCAAAACAATTGTTTGCATAAGAAGTTCCCTTTTGGCTGAGGCACTTCAAACACATTTGGATTCAATAAAGACAATAGTTACAATGTGGTATATGGTAAAGGAATAGTTCTGTGTATAGAGGAGAAACACGTTTGCTGTGGAACGAGAAGATCTTGTCTGTGTCGTATGTTTCCATAGCCATGGTGTGAAAATCTATTTCTTTGGTGTAGGCTATAGATCTCGAGCGCAATTTGCTTCGTCTCATTAGTGATCTCTTAATTCATTGTGAAAGACCGTCCAATGAATCGTTTGGGGGGAAAAAAAGAACAGCTTCAAATCATCCGCACTGAAATTCATTTATTAAAAACTTATTCATCTTTACAACAGACTTGGGGACTTGATTAGAAAAGTGGAACCCAATGCTTTTACTCGGCTTAGCACAAAGTGAGTCAGCCATTAGTAGAGCGTCATGTTTATAATGAGCCATCACATCTGATGCAAGTAAATTATTAATGAAGTGATATTCCAATACAATAATCCATCAGGTCTGGGGTTTTAAATATTAATGAGTTTTTAATAAATAGATTTAGGCTGCGGATGCCCTGCAAGTCTCATACAGAAGGTAAACAGTTTCGAGCTGAAATGATTAGTCAGTTAATAGATGGACAAAAACAATCAGCAACTACTGGTAACTGATTGTCATTCTTCAAGCTAAACCAAGCCAAGCATTATCTGGCTCTAGCTCCTCCAGCATGAGGATTTGCTGCTTTTGTGAATTGAGTGGTTTGGGATTGTTGGTTGAACTAAACAAGGACATTTTGAAGAGGTCACCTCGGGCTTGATGGAGTTGTGATGCGCATTTTTCACAATTTCCTGGCACTTGAAAGACCGGACAATTATTCAGTTAATTCAGAAAATAATTGGTTGCACTATCCATTAGACTAGAAGACAAATAAATAATGCTGCATTTCATTTGTCTGTGTCAACCCAAAAGTTGTTTATATTATGCCTAATAACTGATCTATGAAGCATGAATGGGTTATTGACCATTAATAAATCCATTATTTACAACATATTAACCACTCATAAAGAAGGTGGTACGAACAAGTCTGTCACTATTGATGTTTTCAAAGCTAGAGAATTGTTCCAGTGTTGCAGAAGTAATATTTGTTAAAAGTCAAGTGAAATATATAACTGTGTGCATGTTAATGTGAGTTCACTTCACTACTTGCATTAGAGGTTGTGCGCCTGAATGTGTGTGGCCGTGTGACACATGGCGCAGCGTACCCTACCTTTGACTTTGCAGGAATGTGTCTGCTCAACTCGTCCAGTGTTGTTATCTTTCTCCGCCGGCCACTCGTAGATATACAGAGCTGTGTGGGAGGATCCAGCGTCCAGCACGATCCCATACTGTGGTGGAGACAGGGGGAGGAATTCCAGCTAAGCGCTCAGTCATGTTAACTCTGGATGACTTCAATCCAGACACACAGTTTAAACATGCAGTATAACTGTGATGGAGATTGTCCTCTGTCCTCCGTCTCATGGTGTATGTCATGCAACATAGGAGGATTCACCGGCCTGCAGTCCTTAGAAGCCATGTAAGTCAGTCCTACACAAAGCATGACATACACCATGGGATAAAGGATAATCTCCATTACAGTAATGGCTGAATGGCCCATTGAAGAACTTTCATAACTGTATATCAGATATATTTATTGGTGCAAACAGAGATATATTAGTTTAACTATTATAAAACAGTTGCCTAGAGACTGTAATGATTAATAGCCATGAGACTGGGCCTGCATTTGTGACAAAAAGGACTGGTGATTTAATATCCTTATCGGTGGCCACTGGCCATATTTGGTGACGGTTTTCTAGAACTAGTACTACAGGTTGAGGTCATATTGACAAGACATCATATTTGGCTTGTGGACTTTGGACTCAGATCCCACTGTAATTTAGTGGACTTCCCACACAGGGAGCAGGCTACAGTATTTGAGTGTTTTCCCTCTACCATACCTTGTACTTTTGGGCGAGAGGCCTGTTCTGCAAAACTGCTACCGTCACCAAGGCAACAATCGCTATGACACCAATCACAGTGATGATGATGGTCACAGGCGTGTGCCAGGGGTTCTTCTCTTTCATCTCTGAGAGCGGGGGCGGAAAAAAAGACAGACAGGAAAGGAGAGGTGAGAGGGTTGCCGGGGGTAGAAAGTGGAAAATGGGGACACATTGGAAAGAGAAAAGGAGGTGTGTGCGTTAGCCCAGTCTTGCATCCAGATGTGCTGTGTGATGTCACAGCATGTGTGCTTGTACGTATGAGAGAGATAGAGAGTGTCTGCCGGGGGTTGCAAGTGTTTAAACTGTTATTATTTTGTAACCAAGGACTACAGATGGACATCTGATTTGCTGTGTCTGAACTCAAGCGGAGCTGTTCATTGATTATAGGAGGCAGTTGTTATTTCAGCCACAGCACATTACAAAGGTCTCCTTCTAACAACACCAAAGTACTTAGCTAATTCGGGAATATCAACACGCTTTGAAAAAAAGATGAAAAGGAAATTAGTTGAGCCATTTATACAAAACAGTACGGCAGTTGGCTTCAATTGACCTATTATGATTAAAGCTATAGCAGTGAGTCACTGAATGTGTACAGTAGGTGCTTCTTAGGTAACTTCATCATCCTGTTATAGGTGTTATTTTTTTATCCTATATATATTTGGCTGCTGTCTCTGCAACTACTTTGTTGGGTTCTCATTCCTTCCTAAGTACTCATTTAGTTTCCACTGTTTACTAATGGGATTTAAAAAAAAAACACACACACACACACACACACACACACACACAGTTTTATAAAGGGACAAAAAAGGGTGTAGCAGACTGTCTGTATTCATAAGGCCATTGTGATGGAAAATTCAGATGAACAAGATACCAGCATGAATTGTAAAGTACACACACACACACACTCACTCACTCACTCACTCACTCCCTTTCACACATGCACACAAGCATGCACATGGTTGTTTATTACCAAGGTTGGTAAATTGACAAACAGTATCTAGGTCCACATGACAGTTGGCAAAGTAAACACACACTGTAGAAACAGACCTGACTGTAGAGTACAGTACACAATTCATGAGGACATAGACTCACTCACACACACACACACACACACACACACACACACAGCTTTGTGTCTGCTGTTTTGCATCAGCAGGACATGCAGCAATGATAGTGAACATGACCTTTGTCCACTGTAGGAAAACATAGAAAACCTGAAACTTAAAGCACATTTACGCAGCTAACCAACAGTGAACTGAGCGGAAGAGAGAGCACTTACCTCTGTTGTCCACTTCAATGAACTTATCACTGACAGGGGAGGGAGAGAGACAGAGAGATATGTTGAGAGAGGAGGGAGAGAGAAAGAGAGAGGGGAGCGAGGGGGGGGGCTGAAGAAGACACAGTGGAAGTGGAAAGGAGATGAAAATACGGGAAGTACAGGAAGAAGAGAGAATGAACAGAAGGGAGGTAGCAGAGTGATATGAGGAGAGGTTTTTCCGTCGTGGCCAGATAGAGGATTAGAATAGAGCTGTGTGTGTGTGTGCGCATTTCTGGTGGAGCGGCTCTGAAGCACTGAGTTTGGCATTTCCTCCTCAAGCTGGGGTCGCAAAGCTGGTCACTATGGAGACGCAACTAAAGTGTGTTCGTGCGTGTGTCAGTGCACTTCTCTCTCTCTCTCTCTCTCTCTCTCTCTCTCTCTCTCTCTCTCTCTCTCTCTCTCTCTGAGTCGCTCGCCCCAGCACTACTCTCTCTGTTCATTCTGTGGGATGTGTAGCAGGGAGGGGAAGTGGGGACTCCCTTGTTGAGCTGTTTTTTATTACTGGCAGGCTGTGATGTCATCTCTGTGACGGATCGGGATCCCCTGCTTTTCTCTGAAGCTCTGTGTGTGTGTGAGAAGAATAGGGATTGCTCAAGAGCCAGTGTGTGTGCAGACCCAAAACATGACCTGCCTGCAAATTTGTTGATCCATTCACAGATCCATTCTTTATTTCCCTCTCTTTGCTACACTCATGAAAATACATAAATGCTTATGTCGAAACATGCACTCGACTACTGCTCTTAACTTATAATTTATATCACTTATAAATCCTTTAAACTTCCTCCTTGGAGAGAGCTGTATAACTCAAAGCCTTCCACATTAAGGAAACTTTCTTGTGCGCACACACTAGAAAGTATTCTGTAATTGTTTGACTCATCTCTGAGCAGGTAAACAAAGTTCATAAGTATTTTTTTCTTCTTTACCCTGGAACTATCTGAACCACATAAGGTCTGGGTGTTTATCTATTTACTCTGTATTCTCTAAGTGAGCATACTTTTGTCTCATCTGAAATCATCGTCTTTCCTGTAATAGCCAGTGTAGCATTCTGCATGTCTCATGGAAATTATTATTATTGGACAGACAGAAATATGTCTTGCTGATTTATTTAATTAAATTGCCTTAAATAAATTACACAGAATGTAATTATAAGACAAAAATGTTAACAATAAAATGTTTAAAGCACCATCAGACTTTAAATGTACAAAGTGGAAGAAGGAGACAGAGAATGTCCGTATACATCTGACAGGTCTAGACTGCTTAAGGCGCAAATGACCCTCCACATGACTGACCCTCTGACACTTGGACCAATAGACCTATAAAATCCAAAAACATGTATGTTTCGGATGTCACTCTTTGAATTCAGTTTTCATGATTGGATTTATGTTAATTGATCATCTCCAGTGTTCCTACATAACAGAATTAAATCTGAGCAAAGTGGAAGAAAAGGATCACTGACTGAAATGTTTGAAAGCATAACTCCATATGAATGTAATTCAAAAGTGCATGGGGAAATTACTCAGGCAATAACAGAGTTCATAGGGAAAGATATGATGCCTTTTTCAGCACGGTGACCAAGCCTGCCCTTCCGCACATATTTTAGCCAGGTTGTCATACCGGAGCTATATTTAAAAAAAAAAAAAAAATAAATAAAATAAATAAATAAAAAATACAAGCTGAGAGTCGCAGCAGAGCTGAAAACACTACTACAACTGACATGTGGTCAAGCCGTACAGCAGAGCCCTATCAGAGTCTTACGGTGCATTTCATTAATGAAGACTTCAACCAGCTGGGATCTCCATGAAGAGAACCATGTCTACATAATGACGAACAATTTTACATGCTTACAAGGCTGTAAGTTAAACAAAATGTTCAATATACTACAGTGATTGAAGTAGTTAAATAAAAATGTGTCATTCATATCAATTCAATGCATTATCTAATTTCATCATGACATATAGGGCCTACAGGACAAAACAGTTTGTTTAATCTAATATTGTGTTAGTCATAATATAGAATGTAGATTTATTGTTTGTTTGTTGAATAATACAGAAGATAAGGAGCTTTAAAAAATAATCGCATATTAAATCAAAATTGCAATATTGGTTAAAAAAAAAAAAAATCGCAATTAGAGTATCTTCCAAAATTGTTCAGCCCTAGTTTATTGGTGAGTCTAAAATCTCCAAAATTTAGCAGAAAACATTGCTTTAAGTTGAACGTTGACTCATACATGCACTGTAAAAAAAAAAAAGTGGAATCAAAAAACACATTAGCAGTCAACACAAATTACAAGACACAAAGAACTTCTATATAAAGGTTGCCACATTTGGTGTCAGCCATTAAAAGCTGACACAGTGCCAACCACAGTGGGGGTCTGACCACTAACCCTGACTGCTTTACTGTCTGCGTTAGATCATACCAGACTAGCATCTTGTTTCAAGAGGATTCATCAAACAGTTCCTCGAAGGCGTGCAGCTTCACTGTAGCAAGAATGAAACCATGTGATTTTCCCAAACTGTGTGTGCACTTGTACTACACCATCTTGTAACATGTAAAATTTATGAAAACATCTGTCATGGATCTGGTGCTTGAAGTAAACAACCTTACCGTTAATGAATGACCATTAATAACAGCTGACTCCAATTACAAAACACCTGCTGTTTTTTATAGCACAAATAAGAGTGTGGGGGAAGTGGTTACATTAGAGCTGTAAAGACACTCTGCACTGCCCTTCCTTCCTGTTTCTGTCAAGTTTGAGAAGAATTTACCAACAGTTTGGAACACTGAGTTTCCAGTCAAAGTCCTTTGACTTGCTCACAGATGACTGTGCTTCATCATGTGTAATCACTTACTGATGACGATGTTGTTGGCAGCCCACTAAACAGATACAGACGCATAACCACAAACACACGTTGAGACGGGAAATGGGGCTTACCTGAGCAGCAAAGCAAATCGAGGAACTCTCTTGGAACGTCAACACAGACGGGAACACAGGCTTTTAGGCCATGCAGATACACGGGTTTATATTTATACTTGTGAGGAAATTTATTGACATAATGCATTCCCTAATGATCACAACTACATGCCTAAACCCAGCCTAACCCTAAAACGAAGGTGTACTCTTCAAAAAGCCACATGAAGAAGGTGAATCAGATATAGGCCTACACACGCGCACACACACACACACACACACACACACACACACACACACACACACACACACACACACACACACACAATCTTTTGTTCACAGGCACATATACACAGGACGTCACGGATACACAATTCCACTCATGTGCGCCTCAGTCTTTCCATCTCTGACCCTTCTGTAAACACATGTATTGTTAAGGTGAGGCCTGGATTGTTCAGACTGCGACAGGAGGAAAGACAGAGTGGTTGGGGAAAAGGGAGAGGGAGCATAAGTGGAAAACATAACATCTGCTGTCACTCAGTGTACGACTCTGCAACCTTTTTTTTTTTTTTTTTTTTTTTTTTTGGGAGTTTAACTCAAATATTTGAAGAATTTTATGAGATTTTTTTTAGTACGCAAAGTAAATAGAAAAGCATTAGAACGTGCTTCAACTAACTTTTAGTTATCAGTAAGCACAAAGTTAAAAAAGCACTGTAGGGGAAAGACTTGAGATTCAACATAAACTTCTGTTGCCTGCAGTAGATATTAGTGTTTAGATGAACAACATTCAGATCATTTACTTACAAAAACAACGTTCAACAACTCATAAACACACAAAATAACATTCACAGGCACAAAGCCATTTTTTTTTCTTCCTTGTGTCATGATGACCATTAAGAACATTCATTCTGTAATAGTTAAACTTTAATTTCATCCTCACTGATTGTAATGTTTACCTTAACCTAACCTTAAAAGTAAGTCCTGACTCTAAAGACAAATTATTTCCTTTTGCAAATGTCTAAAGTTCAATCTAGTTTTCACAAGTTGTAAAAGTACAGCACATGCCCGGAGTCCCCACCCTTGCTCGTCTGAAACTTTGGGCTCATAAATCTGAGATAAAGAGATGTGAAAGAGAGAAGAAGGAGGGCATATATTGAATCAGCAGATCCTCAGAAGGGTCATTTCTTTGCATTCAGTGATGAGTCAAAGAGTGACACAGTTGAGGATAAGTTGTGTGGTTTCATAATGATGGAAGAACGAGATGACAACAACGTCCCTGTAAGGCAAGTCTTAAATTTGCTGTACTGCTCTGGTGGTTATGCAGCAACAAATCATAAGCTTTTTGTGTAGACACATGTTCATAATGTGACAAAGGCTTAGTCACCCCAGCTCGCCGCACACCATGCTGAAACCAGCATTTGAAACCTTTTAGTAAAAATCAGCAAGACCATAGTAGAAAAAGACTTATGCAAAATATAACGCAGGACTACGTGTGACTATCAGCTGTAAGATTAAACCAAGTTAAAGTTCTCATTGTTCTAGATCTGCTCAAGAAATGATGGGATGTCAGAAGCAAGGACAGAAAGATGGAGGAAAATAAGGAACAATGGGAGAACAAAAAATATAGGCAGTTTATAAATATTATGTGATATTTTATACTTTTTTTTAAATGTAATCCATTACAAATTACAGCTGTCAAAAAAATGAAGTGGAGTAAAAAAGTGCAATATTATACAATATTAATTATAAAATACAGATGTACTGTAGTAAAGAACCAGTACCTGTCCATTGAGTTGCTTACATGCTCAAACCTGCAGGCATGACGGGCAATGACTAAGACCTATTTTTCCAATGGATAGTAGAAGACATAATAGTAACTGGAATAAATAGCACTTTACAATGATGGATATAAGTGAATCCTTGTATTTAATTATGTACTTGAGAGTAAATGGGCCATGTTATTTTCCTCCTTAGCATAATCACCCACAGAAATCAGCACAACACTGTCCTTGAACTGCTGAACTGTCAGTGGGCTTCTTGCTTCAATATTTTCTCTGTTAATCTGGATTAACTGCTTTATAAATACTCCTTGTTCAGGCTGTTGTGAAACAGCACAGCACAGTTTGCTGCTTCCCCAAAAAGGGAACCTCTCGCGCGTCATATGATGAAAAAGGAAGTATCTCTGCCCGCCACGGGGAAGTGGTCCGTCCTAGCTGGTTCTCAGTCCAGTCTGACCTCCCCCACAGGACAAGACTGACACTAACCCTGCGTCTGCCCTGACCTTCAGCAGAGAATAAAAATAGCATTTGCTGTTTCAGTGCAAAGTGTGTTGCTGAACATCCCCAGCTGGGATGAAATAATGGCCACTGATATAATTTAATTACACAATGGTTACTTGGTGTTTGTGTTCATCTTCATTGAGAGCCAGTTGTTTAACTTGACAGTTATTTAAGATAAGCTATCACTCACTTAACATAAGCAAATCTGGCTTTTGTATACACTTTTCAGGTTGTCCAAACATTCTTGAATTCACTGATAAGCAAGTAGTTTAAAATAAATCACCTTAAGTTCAAACACTATTGGGCTCAGTTGATGTTAAAGGATCATGTCACCCAAAGCACCAAAACAAAACCAAAAAAGTGGTGTCTTGTATTGCAAATAATTTTGGTTGAATTTATCCAGGTTTTGAGATATTTGAGATTTGCCTCCTCACCAATTAATGGAGGTGAATGGAATTTAATTTGTGGTGCTCACAGTATCGACAATTAGCATGAAATTTCACTCACCTCCGTTTTATTGGGGTGGACACAGACAGATATGTTGAACATAATTAGAATTACATACATTTTTCTTCTTTTTTTTTTTGCCTGGACCGCAACAGCGGGGCCTGCCCTATAAAAACAAATGTCCGTGACTGAGTGATTAAGGTTACACCACTGATCAGTCAGCCGAGTTTTCAAGTTTCTTCATTGGTTGTTGCTCTTTCAAAATGATTCCGAGCGAACGAGCAGCGTTGTGAACAAGCAGCGTTGCGAACAAACAGCGTTGCGAACATAGTGCCTTTGGTGCTAGATTTCCCAACTTTTCAGACCCATTCACTGACTTTTCACTGAAATCTAGCAACTTTTTCGACAAACCTTAGCTACTTATGTAGAAGAGAGTTGCCAGTGTTGCCCTGCGAGTGCAAGGTACACCTCTCTATGCTGAATGCATTGGCAGCTCTGTAAATATAGCCAAAATCACAGCACAGCCATGGTGATCTGGTGATTTTGTCAGGTGACAAAATGATAGTTATAAAATCAGCATTTAAGCTGTGCAGGGCAGCAGCTTGGAAAGGATAGGAAGTGACTGCTGGTCAACATGTAGTCTTAATGAGCATGTAAATGAGAACAGCTTTTATTAGGAATTCAGCTGTATTTAAATCCTGTATAGGTGAGCACAGATAGTAGGAGAGAAGCAAGTAGAAAAAGGGCTGGAACTAGGCAGAATGCAAATGGTCTATGATGCTGTCCAGTCACATAATAGGTTTTAGTATTATTGTAATTTGGGTGAAGTATTCTACACAGAGCAAGGTACCTTATCTTTACAGGTTAAAGTATCACTTTAGTATTGGTTTTGCCAAATTGACCTTTACTTCCTTTTTCGGAATCCTTGAATTCACTGATACTTAGACAACATAAAACAAACCTTTTTAGGTACAAACAATATTGGGCTCAGTTAATATTAAAGTTACCCAAATTACAAAAACATAGTTTTGGTTTAACTTCTTCAGATCAAGTAATGATCACCAAGCATAAGCAAATATGACTTTGGTATACAATTTTAAACATTCTTGACTTCTTAGTTAGCCTAAAACAAACTTTTTAGGTGCGAATAATATTTGGCTCAGTTGAAAGCTCACATTAGACCTGGCAACAAATGCAGCACCCAGTATGGTTCATACGGAGCATGTAACATGATTGCTGTCACAGTAATTGCTTTATGGCACCATCAATACAATCATTAGATCATACTGTCAGATATATTGACAATTAAACTTTAACCAACCCCCATCAACTGATTTCAGTTATTCAGATAATGTTGGGTGGTTACCCACAGTGACATGCACTTTGCCTGATCAACTAACATAAACCTCACATGATCTTGTATAAGTGTGCCACAGTGTTTATCCTCAGTGGAATAAACACACAGACTCTCAAATCTCCAGGTAAATCTAGTGTACAAAACACACACACAGATGCACACAGGCACCTGCTTACACCACCCATACGCACACTTAGGCACATGCTATGAAAAAGTCACACACCTGCCCCACACCGCTACAGAGCCGCTACATGCAGTAAAGCAAGTCACACAGTTGGAAGAGAACACACACTCACCTGATAACTTAACATTTACTGTACAGACTGCTGGTACATCCTACCGCTGGATACACTGGGTGGTAAGGATTTCCTACTCTCCTGTGTGCAGACAGAGTGTGTATGTGAGTGTGTGTGTGTGTGTGTGTGTGTGTGTGTATATATGTGTGCCAGTCATAGCAGTACACCTACCTCTTTGTGCGGACATGGGTTCTTTCTCAGCAGCAACACAATGCTCTTTCTATTCTTTGCCCCTCTCTCTGTCTCCCCCTCTCTCTCTCTCTCTCTCTCTCTTTCTCTCTCTCACACACACGGTCTCTCTCTCTCTCCCCCTCTCCCTCTGGTAGCACAGCCTCTCTGCCTAGTGTAAGGTTTATCAGCACCTCCCTTTCACATACACTCGCTTTATTAGGAGAAGCAGCTTCCCTCCTCCCTCCTGCTTAGCCCACTCCCCTCCTTCCGAGGCGCCTTTAGCTGTGCCTTCTGTTTACCCCTTTTTCTCTTCCCCTCCCTCTCTCTCTCTCTCTTTCTCTCTCTCTCTACACCTCTGATACTCTCTCTCTTCCGCTGTCACTCTTTTACTCACTCCTCTGGGGTTTTCTCCTTTCCCCACTTTCTGCATCTCCCTCTCAGTCTCCCTCTCTCTTTCTGCCTTAACACTCCCACTCTCCTCACCATGTCTTCTTAATCATTTTCCTTCTGCCTCTCTTTCTCTTTGTCATTGGCTCTGTCTTGTAAAGTGGGTCAAACATGAAAGCAGAGTTAGATCTGGATGGGAGCTGCAGCTGAAGCTGGAGGGATATTAGAGAGAAAACAGCGGGAAAAGTCAGTCTCCTGCTTAAAATCCTTGACACCCGTCACCCTCGTTTTTATAGATGTAATCTTCACTCTGTGGAAAAAACACTGGCGTCTTAATGGCTTCTACTGAAGTCTTTAACTTCAAGTGCAAGCCTATAAAGTTAACTCCAAGAGGCATTATGTAAGGTTCCTACATGCAGAGCCGCAGGAACAGGAAGCTTTCAGTTCAGGATGATAAAGAAACCTTGAGCCCAGGGCCATGACATGGACACTGCCACCTGTGTGTTGTGTGTGTGTGTTGTGTGTGTGTGTTTCCGCTTGTTACACACATTTACCAAGGCTGAAAACAAAGCCGTGTCTGTTTACGTCATGGTCACAGGGGGAGTCCAATCCAAATTCACACACTCCAGGGTACACTTTAACCATCACAATGAACCTCCACTCCTCAGCACTGCTACTTGTATGAGAAAAATCTGCCACCATCAGCAGAAAACAGTTAATATATGGCTGTGATCAGTATGCATGCAAATGTGTATAGCACAATCAGTACAAGTGGTGTTGTTTTTTGTCTATGTGGGGACTGCAGACGGGGGTATTATTTGGCTTGGAGCGTGCCCAGTGTTTTGTGCAGCGATGGAAGAAAAAGGAACATTATTATGACAATGATAATCCTCCCTGATTAATATTCAAAATGACACGCAGAATATCTCCTTCAAGATGGCGGCAGTGTCCTATTGCTCTGCTTGAATCTGTAAACGCTCCATCAGTCTGTCACTAAATATGAAAATCATCATTAGTTAGGGTAAATATCTATCTATCCAGTGGTGTGCACTGTGGGAGGGGGGGTTACTGCCTCTGCTACTTATGCTCTGAGTGTCGGAGTTTAAGTACCCCTACTCCTACATAAGTTGGTCATAGTGTCCTTTTGCTTGGTATGAGTACATCTCTAGTTAGTCCAAGTACCTCCTGAAGTGCTGATCTGGTTGGTCCAAAGGCAATGAGCTCAAGAGTCCTTCTGATCTGCACAATTGCCCCTCTATTCATTGGTCCAAGTAGCTCCTAAGTGCCCATCTATTTACCTTCTTGCTGAGAGTTAAATGAGAAGATAATTGCCACTCTCGAATCGGTACAGTAAATATGAAGCTGGTCAAGTTGACAGATTTTTGCCACCTGGCTGGTAAGCTAGTAGGTGAGTCCTCAGATTTGTCGCCATTGTAAAACAAAGCAACTTTTTTTTACAAATTTGGCAGACAACCTTATCATTGTTGGTAATTGTGTCATCTAATCTATGGTGTAGAACTCAAAAGCGTGGGTTTCCTGATTATCTGATATGCAGGACTCGATTTAATTTACTCAGAGGTCAATAGGGCATGTAAGGTCAAGCTGGTTGAATTTTAAGAGTGCCCTTTGCTGGACAACAAAGCAAATTAGGTTACTTAAAAATGTCTGTTGCAGTTACCAATAAAACTTTTTGAATTTGAACATGTCAATAGTGTTTGAATTTTTTTTTTTTTTTTTTTTCTCAGACAGCCCTAAGTTACAGCCATCAGCCAGTCAGATTAACATCAATATTAACACCTGATATAACTTGTATTTTATGGCTGCTTATGTGCCAGATTTCTTCTTGGCCACCCATGAAACCAAATTTGATTTTGTACTGAATGAAAACATAAGATATAACATGTTAATTTGTGACCTTAAGGTGTCGGCAGCCTGATGATTTCGTTAACCTTTGGACACAACCAGTCTAGCTGATTTGTGTGTCTCCAGTCTTTATGCTAAGCCAAGATAACCAGCAGCCGGCTGTAGCCTCATATTTACTGTGCAGACGTGACATGTAACTGTAACAGGAAAGCGAATCAGCATATCTCTCACAATATCAAACTACTTATTTTGAAGTGGTTCTTTGAATCTCCTCCAGCGGAAACTCATTGGTAAGGTCAAGTACTAGTCTGTGATTTAAAGGCTGAAAAGTTGTCCCTTCATGCAGTGGCATGCACAGACTCATCTGACATTGAAATGACAGCTGTTGCTACTCAGTCTGACACACCTACATTTTCACAAACTGCTTGAGCAAAATACGAAGTAGTTAGGCTTAAATTATTGATAAGTGGAAGAATGCAACTCCTGGAATTGACGAATCCCTCTTTTGGGACTACAAAAACAGTCCATTGGCAGCTATACAGTACAATGGTGTTATGGAGTGATGTTTCTTTACCTCCATAAACAATCTTTGGTTGAGTCCATAATGATACCTTAATGTTTTGTACACTGATCTTTTCTATTAAGAAAGAGAGAGGATAAGTCATGATTTCCTTACTGTTGGAGTTAAGTGAATTTCGATAATCCGGCTGATGGAACAGAACCGATCACGTGTGCAACCAAATCATTTTTCACATCAACACACTTTCATTTTCACTGTCATATAAAGGGAAATGCTCGCAGTGTAGAGCATGGCTGTCACTATGGAGAGCAGCACTGCAACACTAACAGGCTGATGTGGACAAAACAGAGTACAGTGAAGAAAGGACTGGATTTTGATCATCTTTACTTTAGCCAGTAGGACAGACACAGCACATCTCTTACATCAAATCTCCATTACTTACATGCTGCGACTTTATCTAAATAAGACATGATTGTAACTCTATATGTTGCTGGCTTGCTCCTTTATGATGGGACAAATATTAAACAGAGTCCTAATGCCTAACTTTGTCGCTCTAAAAGCTACTGCAGTTACAACGCTTTGAATACTTTAAATAGAAGCATCAGCACTGACTTGCCAATCCAAACCACTTGACATTTACCTCCTGCTCAACACTTCTCACAAAACAATCTCCTCATCTGGAGATGATTCATGACATCCAGGTACAATGTCCTGTACAGTGTCCTCTAACTGTTGGCGCTCATTTATTATCGCCCTTACAGAAAACCTCGCCTTTCATCCTTAAACAAGCAAAAAGATCAACTAGTGTTTCATCACGGTCTGGTATATGGAGGTCCTGTAGGCTTTGACGCCTCTTGTAGGATTTTATAATGTTTGCATGGCGAGCTTAAGCTAAATTAAGCTGGCAATGAGTCACCACTGGTGTTTACTGAGATATTTACCTCACAGGACTCACCCTTTTTTGATCTTCAAATACCAAAGGTCTGCTGAGCATTTTAAGACATAGTGGTTAACAGTAGTACTAGCAACATGAAATTGATTGGTGATTTTTGTTCGAGCACGGGACAGATCAACAACACGAGTAATGTAAGACAATAGAAGAGGATGAGTGTTATCTGAAATACTGAAGCTTTCTGAGGCCGTAGTGAGCAATATGGATGAACAGTTTGACTGTTTTGTAAGGCCTTTCACAATTCTCATTGTTTCCTCATTTTATTTGCTAACTGATGCAACATCTAACAGTTCCTCAGAACAATAGGAGGCAAACTGACAGGCAGACAGTCAGACAGAGGAGGGGAAAGGGGACAAGAAGGTCACCAGGCAAGACTCATGAAGTTGACGTTTCTCAGTCGGCAATCACTGATACGTGACGATCATAAATCAGACATTTAATTCTATGACCTCTCTCCCTGACTGGCGCCCAGAATGCTTTCAGTTAGAGAGCAGTTGTTTAATGAAATGCAGCCATAACAACAGTATTTCATGTTTAGTGTGTGTCTATCCTCTTAAAAAAGAACCCTGTACATTATTCAGGTCATATATATTGGCACTCTAATAATGAGGGATGTCAGCAAGCTGAATAGTCAGGCATTGTTCTGTTTCTTGTTTTATTTTATTTACTAACAGAGGTTTTGTTGATGTCTTTTAAGTGAGTAGACTTAATATATTATAAAGCTGTCTGTTGGAAATGTAGCATTAACAGTAAACTTTGGTTGCTTTGTATTTAATAAAAAAACAAAACAAACAAACAATAAAACGGTGGTAGGTTTTTATAAGCTGAATGATAATAGACCTCGACTGCTTTATTAGAGACCAGTTAGTGGAGACTAATGTTTCTTGGCACTACTCTTTCTCCCATGGAAGGCAAACCTGAACATAGCTATTTCAAAAAGCACATCAAAGGTTTTCTTCTGTGGTGGCTTAAAAGGTTCAGTGTGAGTTAGGAAGTATTCATTCACTTTTACTACACATGCTGCTCCTCATGTGGGTGAGGAATGACAACGATGCCTGAGCGAAGAGAGGGCTCGACAGGGTCGTTCGTAGAGCCTCTTGACTGTGGTTGCACATCAGTTTCCTCCCTTTTATGGCAAGGAGACGTGTTGACTTGTTTTGTTTGTTTTTTTATTCTTCCTCTCTGGTGAGAGACTCTGTGGTGTCAGACCCCCGCCTCACAGTCTGTATCCTGATGCTGTGTGGCTCTTTAACCCTGATGAAGCATGAACCCTTTAGGACTGCCAGTAAGCACTCAATACAATAATGTAGAGTCCTTTGGGGAAATTCACTCAGTGGTTTATTTTAGTTAAGTTTTTCCATTGTGGTCCTCATTATATAAACAGCGAGAATAACACATGGATTCAGTTTGCATGAAACAATGGCAATACACACATTTACAGTAACAACAAGTTGTAGCAACCCAAAGTACAAAATTAGAAAAAAAAATCCAAATAAAAATTTGACTTTCATACTAAAACAAACTGGATTGATGGTGCACTTCACATCCATAGGCAAAATGTCCCACACTGCTGAGTGTCTAAAACAGCTCATTGTGTGGAATCTAACAGATTAAAATCAGATACACTATATACTATAACCCAACTGTGTCTCTCACTTAGATGTGAGACTTAATTTGAGATTTAGTTTGATGCCATTTTGTTAATTAATTTTTTGATTCCATCTTCTCAGTTTTTAATAGTTGTCTTCTTGTGTCTTTTTGTTTTTTATCTTTAATTGGGCTTCATTAAAGCAGAATCTCATCAACAATGTTAACAAAGCAATAAAATATTGAAGTTAACTCCGTAATTATAGGAATATAACCAACCTCCCTATTCTTGATAAGTGCTGTCTCCAAATAGCTCTAATTGGATTTTTTTGCAATCATCTTTTCATGAGAACTGTAGTACTAAATCAGAAAAATAAGAGTGGTGTCCCACAGGGTCGGTTTTACAGCCCTCTACAATTTGACTTATATAGTTCCTTAAGTTTTATATTTTATAACATCCAATACTATAGTTATATTGACATGTCATAGCTTTACATTGCATTGTCATCAAGGGATTGTAGCCCCACTAACAGGAAGTGGCATCATTAATTAAGTTTTTTATCATGTAAGGCAAATTACAAAAAAAACAAAAATAACAAACTCAAAAAAATATTTAACTCATTGTCACCAGACAAGACTACTGTAATTTTTGTAGTCTGCTCCCCCAAAAAACATAACCAGTTGAAGCTAAATGAACATGCTGCTGCTAGAAAGTTTGCTCAAACATAAATATTCATAAATGTTTAGCCATGCAAAGGATAGCAGTGTCTATCTGCTGATCAGTTGGTCCATCACTTAGATCTAGACTGAAATATGATGACACCTATTTGATGGATTTCTATGAAATTTGATAGAGATATCTTCTCTGCCAGAGTATGAATCCTAATGACTCGCAGGTCCACATTTTCACCAGTTCAGTTAAATATGTGAGCATCTACTAGATGGATTGGCACAAAATTTTTAGCTTTGATTTAATTTTTTGAGCTTTGATGATCCCTTGACTTTTCCTCTTGTTCTACCACGAGTGTAACGTCACAACAACTATTGGATGGATTTCCAAATTAATTAGTGCCATTTATATCTCCCTCTGGTGGGAAACGATGCCCATCTGTTTCAGGAAATTACGTTACACTTTCAAAAATAAAATATTTTTGACAGTTTAAAGTTAAATGTCCTCGGTAGTAAATGATGGGATTGTGGCTTGGAGATATAAACAGGGCAGGGAAGCTGAAAAGCATTTAGAGATGGACTAATGCATTGTTGGTTTTGTTCTTTTCATTAAATCTGTTGACAACAACAAAAATAGAAAATATCATCAGGCTTATCCTGACGTAGCATAAAAAAGGGGAAGCCTTGCAATCACCAGCTATGATTTCATTGTATTGTCTTTTTACTGTTCCCTTCCCATCTATGTTTAATTTCTAAACATTTTGATCAAACCATGCACTTGCTTCATCAGAGCATCCACTGGATTTACTGAGAAAGAAGCTTGAAAAGCATATTGATGGAACAAGGGAGGAATAGGATAACACTTGTAATGCATTCTGGGGGTTATGATGTCACATTAACATTCCAGTAAGAGCTGCGTGATTGAATTATGGTGAGTCTTAAAGCGTCTGTTGAGAATGTAGCAAGATGCCGTGCTGTGAAAGAGAGACAGCAAGAGCAAAAGAACAAATCTAACAAGGAGTCATTATCAAGCCAGCGAGGGCTCACAGATGTGGAGCAGACATCTAGACAGATATACAGACAAACAGAGGCAGAAAGACACAGGATCTCCGGTTCATTGTCAGGATATTAATGGTGCTCTCCATGTTCTACACTGTGCTTGTCTCTTTTTATCAGCCACAGCCACACTGAGGTAGGAGAAGAGAGTGTGCTCACATGGTTGGGCTGACATCTTAGAAACCCCATTTGGAACATACAGAATTTAAAAGATTCAAACTCTTGTATCTTCTTTTTTCCTTTCTTTCTTTACGTTTTGAAGATAACGGGAGTCTTTAGATTTTTAACATGCTAGCACATCTACCACTTTGGTCCAGACTGAAATATCTCAGTAACTCTTGGGTGGATTGCCATGAAAGTTGGTAGACATCCATGATCCCCAGAGGATGATCCTGCTGATTTTGGTGATCCCGTACTTTTTTCTTTTAATGGCACCAAAAGGTTGACAGAATTAGTGTGTTAATATGGAGAAAGTGTGTGGACTGATTCAGCTTTGTAAATGAGTATATTTGTTATATTTCTCAGTGCTTAAAAAACATCTTGTATATCTACATGATATTTATACATTTGTGGTTTTGAATTCTCACTCCATATAAGAAACAGTGAAAGGAATATGAGCGGGATAAAGTGACAGACCGAACAAGTGAGAGGACTGTGTTTGACGTTCAGTGTGTAATCAGAAATTAGTTTCCAAGTCACACATGAAAGCATTTCATCAGAGGAGTCACAGCTCGGGCCACCCTGCCCCTAAAGGCCTCATGGTCCATAATATATTAGATAGAAAATGGGAAGCATTGTGAATGACAAAATAGAATTAGTTAAGGGTCAATTAAAATAAGGGAGTCGGTGAGGGTTAATACATAATTCATATGACCTCTTCACTCATGCTGACCTTTTTTTGGGCTACAGCCCCTCCCTCTGAGGAGTGTTACCATGGCGCCAGGTCCCTGAGGAAGTGGAAATCGTCAACAAAGAGGCTTTTTGTTTCTTGGGTTTTTTCGGCGAGATAAAAAACATGATTGTTTGGCAAAAAATAGCTCAGATTGACTCCTCCTCGTTATTGACTGGTGGCAATCACATGGACGAAGGCTTTATATAAGCACGCAGTTATGTTTCGAAGTAGGAGATCAAATTGTTTCAAGTTCCTCACGAATCATGCAGAGAAACTTTGTTTCCTGTCTTACAGTGTGTGCTTTTGGCGCTTGTGAAGTCTCATCAGTCTCTGTAGAAATGTAGTGGAAAGCAGTTTCTAATACAGAAATGATTGTTTGGATTTATGTGGATGTGGAACTTGATTTCAATTCCAGGTGATTCATTTTTTGTTGCTTAAAAAAAAGAAGTCACCCTGCTTGCTCATACAATACTAATCATTAATTAGAATCATTGAAGGTCGTGTGAGTTTCTGAACTTTAACTTTGAGCAAGTAAAACTAAATGACCTTTTATTGTTCTCTATAATCTGAATCACAGTTTCATTACGCCGACATGTAGGCGTCCATGTATCATTCACCGTCACAGCAGCTCTCACACTTTGGTAGTCAATTTAAAGATAGACTGAACTAACCAAATTTTGACTGACTAGTATAATATTAAAGAAATTGACATTCTATTATCAGTTGAATGTTCCCCTTTTAATTAAGAGTTTCTAATGTACATATAGATTGAGGGACATTGCCCCCTGTTGGCTTAAACTATT
Source organism: Seriola lalandi dorsalis (assembly GCF_002814215.2). Lineage (NCBI taxonomy): Eukaryota > Metazoa > Chordata > Actinopteri > Carangiformes > Carangidae > Seriola > Seriola lalandi. The sequence continues at coordinate 426,191 of NW_019524864.1, forward strand.
ACTTACAGTTCAAGGTCAAGAAATTTGTTGTTTGCTGATAACAGGGGCAATTTTATGGTTGTTCGAGCAGAGGATGATATATACGATCTTCACTGGTGACTTATTTCCAGTTTGTTTTCCTTGTAACACAATAGAAATGTGTTGAAGACAGGAGAAACTGTGCCTCCATGTTACTGAGCATGTTCTGAATTAGTTTGAGGTTTTTCAGTATTTTGCATAATTGTCTTTTTTTTTTTTTTTTCTTTTCGACTCGCCTTTAGTTGTGCATTCAGTTTTCCATTTCCTCTTTCCTTATATAATTCCACGTTTTCATATTCTTGCTCTTCTGTGAGGTTCTTCTCCAGCATGAGTGAAAAGACACAATGAGAGTTAAAGAAGAGTAGGTTTGGAACTATTTTGAGTCTGAGACTTGGTGACCTTAATGGCAGTATATTGACTAAAAATGCAGTGTAGAGTTGAATTGATTAGACAATCAATCTGTCAATGTATAGCAAGTAATCAGCAACTAGTTTGATAATTGAGTTTTGTAATTCAAATTATCAATTGATTAATCAAGAAAATAATGTGCAAGGAAAATAGTCAGGTGCAGCTCTAATGTAAAGTAATGATAAGTAGAATCAGACTTTATTTTTTAAAATCATGATTCTGATGAATCGGATCCAGCTGATGGTCTCATCTGAACTAGATCTGGATCCTCGGCTTGTGAGATAGGCTTGTGTTGAAATCCCACCTTTTATTTATTTTAATTTGAGTTGAAACTTTTGGTCTATTCATTGATTAATCCATCAATAACTGTTTGGCATTTAGATTCTTAAATGATATTTGGTGGTGTCTTAGTTCTCAATGGTAGTATAGAGAATATCTTTACATTTTGGACTGTCGGTCAGTTATTTGGTGAGGATGTCATTAAGTGTCATTGTTGCCACTGGTGAAGACTGTAGTTGCAGTAGCTTGTAGTTGAGATGAAACAAACTGTATCCAGGTTGTTGCAGAGTCGCAAACTCGAGCAGAGACATCTGAAAAAAGTTTCACTGACCCATGAAGCATTTTCAGATGAATTTAATATTGCAACTTGCATTTCAAAGACATTGAGAATCCAAAAAGGGATAGAACCACCCACAGAGAGAGAGCAAAGGCAAAGAGCTGCAGTCTAAACAGACCCTCCTTAATAGTCTTACGAGACCGAATAGAAGCCATGGGAAAATAGACTTGGGTTGTTTTGTTAAGTCTCGGTTTCTTCTTGTGCTACGCCTCACAATCCCCCACAGACAGATAGCACAGAAAAATATGACCAATCACTTTGACAGTTCCTTGCTGCTCAGCGACTTTCACAATGTTAGCACTTCGTCATGTAGTATTTACATACAGCATCAACAAAATTACACACTTCATTGAGGATTAAAGCAGAGCTGGGTCAGATTAATCCAAGTGTTTGGTTTAATTTCAGAGTACCAGATGGATGGGAGTTACTGCCTTAGAAGAAATGCACAGAAAAGTCATTTCACATTAAGATTTCACACTTTCCTGAACCCATTTAATCTAAAACGTAAAGGAAGTGAAAACATTGTTAGTTTGGGTTTTTTGGTTGCTCTGGCATTAAGCAGGCACTGAAGCACCACATTTGTCTACTGTGGTTTTTGCAAATACAAGACTCATCTGATGTTACTGTTTAATGCGTTCCTGTGGGTGTTAACTATACATCTCACACAGGTTGTCATGAAATTGTACTGACTCTACTGTATTTAGCGACCACACTTACATTTTCCTAGGATCACCTGTCAATGCTCGGCCTTCAATTTAGGGTTGTTCTACTTTTCCATGTCTTTAAAAAAAAAAAAAAGGTACATTGGCACTGATTTGTGAAAAATCTCTAATCTATAATACAAATAAAGCAATAAATATTGCAGGTTCTTGGCAAAAGGCTTAGTTATATGTGCTTTTTTATGTGCAGTCATTTTTAGCAAAATATTTTTTGTTGTCTACAGATAAAAGGCAGATCGTAGTAACATTACATCCATGTTAAATGCAGTTGCATACCACATTTTGAGGTACAAAACCGGTTTAATGGTCTTCTATGACCCTGTGATACATCTAACTGTGAAACTTCTGCCTGAATCTATATTGGAAATCCACCCCAATATTGTCACCTCAGCCTGTGTTGCATAACCTTGTTCTCTGCATTATGGCCAAGGTGATTCATTCGTTTTTTTTCTGGCAATATTTCCATTAGAAAAGTATCACATTCGTGATGGGCATGAAGCTTGAGGACAATGAAAAATAGTTTCAATAACGCCTCTAATCTCAAATAGAAGTCATCAATAAATGAAAGAATGTATGTATTTGAAAACATCAACAACCAAAAAAAAAAAACAAACCCAACTCTTCACATTCCTGTTGTGTTCTCCAAATGCAAGACTAGAATGTCATTGCCAATACATAAATACATTTACAATAACAACTTTTTAAAAATATTACGTGGTCAATTCAAAATAACACTTAGATAAACATTTAAAGTACAATATTATACAACAAAACTGAAATAAGAGACCATGTCTGAAACACTTCATGACAAAATAATTATCATACATGATGTGAAATATACATTATTAATCTAACTTTTTTCATTTACAATTTTCATTCACTGACATACACTATATTACAGCGAGGATGGAGTTTTGAAGTTAATGGTAGGACAAGTGCATAGCAAAATAGAAGATCATTTGACCAAGTTAAAGAAACACTTAAAACGGACAAACCAGCTTTAGAAAACAACATTAAAAACCATGTTTAAGGCAAATCTCGTCATTTAAAATTGGCATAGTCTGAGAAAATGTCGACAAAGTCTTGTACCACCCTGTAGCAGAAGTCATATTGTTCCTGTGGGGAGAAAAAACAGAAGATGACTTAGATGTCAGCCTGTTAACTTGGTTTCAGTCAGGATTGGAGATGTCCTGATTCCTTTTCTTCTGTAACGATCTGATACCAATGCGTTAAAAAAAAAAAGTTAACAGCTGTAAACTATTAAACCTGTATGGATGTGATGTGATATCTCAGTGACTCAAGTCACACTGATTGGCTGAGTAGCATCACGTGACCAAAGCCATTAAGGCTAAAACAGCTATACCGGTTAAAAAAACTGGAAGAGATAATTTATATTTTTAACTTTTTAAAGCACTTTAGGATCCACTTGAGCTGATACTTACCACAGTTTGGACCATATGAGGCCTCTGCATGCGTAAACTCTTCACAGTTTGGAACACGTCCAGCAGGCCCTCTGCCTTGACTCGCTCCAGGATATTGCTCAGTGCAATGAATGTACCGGTTCGCCCTGCACCAGCACTGCAGCGCACACACACAAATTAAGTTACTTCAAGCATGGACATTGCTTACAAATACCAAATCCAACAGTTTTTAAAGTCATCATAAGCAAAACAGAAATGTCTGGATGCGTGCCTAATAGGGTTGTGCTGATGGACGATGATATCGGTGATCAACGCGCATTAGAACGATTGCTGATTGCTCATGCCTTTGCAAATGTCACGGCGATATTTGACTTGTTTTGCCATTAATGTAGTAACTTATTTTTTTAGTATTAAATTAATACTGAATTTAATATGCCTGCCACAGTTTAACTTATATAATCACATAAAAACTGACGCTTGCAACAAGCGAGCACACTGATCAGCTGATTGTAATGAAGCTGCTTGTTGTGTGTAGGATATGGAGGCAGATCAACAATCCTTGCGTAAAAAATGTGTAATCTGTAAATATAAAACACCTTCTGCAAATACAAACAAAATCTATAAATAAATGAAAAGCATTTGTGAATATCTTTCTAACATTTTCAACTTTTAAACAGACAATCAATTTTCTATTTGTGAAGCAAAAAAGCATTTGTGGATTTCAGTTCTACACTTGTAGATGTCAATTTTACACACAGAGAGTTTTGAAACAAACTTGCTGCCAGTCTGAATCAAAATTGACTTGTATCACTCGGCCACTTTCGGAAAACAAGTGATCACCTGCTTAAAATTGCGTTTGTCATAGTATAGTAGGGCATAAAAAGGTCATAGTACACTATGCGGTTAGAGTCGCCAATTAACCTAATGTGCATGTCTTTGGATTGCAGGAGGAAGCCAGAGTAACCAGAGAGGACCCATGCAGGACATAAAAACTCCACAAAGCAAGGCCCCAGGCTTGGGGTTCTGACAACTGCACCACCTTGCTGCCCCATAAAAAAGTCATAGTATAGTAAGGCATAAAATGTGATTGTATAGTAGAGCAAAAAAGTCAATAGTATGCTAAAGCATTAGAGTTGCTAATTAACCTAATGTGCATGTATTTAAATTGCAGGAGGAAGCCGGAGTACATGGAGAGAACCCATGCAGGCACAAGGAGAACATGCAAACTCCACACAGAATGGTGCCAGGAGAACCCAGAACCTTCTCACTGTGAGGCACCAGTTCTGACCACTCATTATAGTAAGTCATAATGTCATACTATATTAAGTCATGAAGTTATAGTAAGGCATAAAGAAATCATTGTATAATAATTCATAAAGTCATAGTATAGTAAGGCTAAAAAAAAAAAAAAGTCAATAGTATGGTAAGGCATATGGTAAGGTGCATGTCTTTGGATTGCAGGAGTAACTGGAGAGAACCCATGCAGGATCCACACGGAATGGCCCCAGGTATATTATATATATTTATTTATTTAAAGACAATTTTTTTTTTTTGTGTATTTTCAAGATATTTCTGTAAATGGTGTTTTGTATTTAAACTTTTACGCACGGATTGCCGATCTCTTCACACAAATAATATTGAAACAAATCGACCTGCATAGCGGAGAGAGGAGCGCTTCTGGCGTGATCAGCAGTGTAGTATGTACTGTACAGACTGTGCGCAACCCTAGTTCCTAAAAGAGCAATTTGGCACTACCTGCAGTGTACGACGATGGGATGGTTCCCAGACTGCTGCTGCTGTCTCTGCACTGAGGCGATGATGTCGATCATGCCTTTCCCCTCGGCCGGGATGCCGATTTCAGGCCAGCCGTGGAAGTGGAAGTGCCTGATCACCCTCGTCTGCTTCTCCTTTGAGAGGAAATGCACAGGCAGACAAAAGATCATAGCACCTTTCAAATGTGATTTATTAGCAGTATATGAAAGCATAAACGGCAGGTGCAATGTCAGTGTAGGTTAAGTGTGTAGTCGATGAGTGGTGGTCTGATGAGTGTTGCTCTGGGAGGCAGAATGTACTGCTGAGCCTCTGAGAGGTGATGTGGGTCGAATTTAATGAAATATATGAGATGGGAGGCTCCGGCTTGAAAATGCACATCCACATTTCCTCTGGCAGCCAAGAGAGTTATGCACTCACTCGGGTTGTTGTTCTGTTTTGAGGCAATTATGTTTGATCCTGTAGCTTTTCAAATTAAAGTAGAAAAATGCTTTTGAAATTCGTAAACACTGTTTAAAAAAATGTGCCTTTTACTATTTTCAGGAGTTAATTTTAGGTTTCAGATATTTACACATGAATGATTGGACAGTCTCCACATCACATTTCTGGGTGACTGGTTGATTTCCCATCTAAACTGGTTTATATAAGTGTCTGATGATCTAATCACAAACTCCCAGGATGGGAAACACTGGACTAAATGACTGTATGTAAACTAGCTGCACCTCTAACAACTACAGCAGTAATATGCTAAAATAATTATCTCTCTCAAGGACATTTTTCTGTGGTTCTGAATGCAGAACTTGAAGTTGTAATGGAGTATTTTTACATTGTTGTATCCTTTACTACAGTGGATGATGTGAATACAACATATAATTAATTCATTATGATTTAAAGAAGACCCAATGTTAATGGCTCATTTGATATTTAGTGAATTATCTGATTTTGCAAGAGGGCTAATTGATGCCTCTTTATTTTGACAGGCAAATGTGATGCGGTGTTACTGCCTCTGTGACAGCTGTGTTATAGTGTGAGGTCAATTTGCTTACCGGGACAAAGGTGAGTACCAAGTCTCGTAGACTGAAGGTGTCACACAAAGTGTCTCCCTTCAGCTCTACCGTGTAATCTCCGTAGGTGATTGAGTCCTCTGTGGGCCAGTACTGGCAACATTTGTCCTGAAGGAAAAAATCAACAAAAAAAAAAAACCCAGAAAAATAAAACAGAAACTGCAGGTTAATATATGAAATGTAAATATTCTAAAGTAGTTTTGGCTTAAAATATGAAATACATCAACATTAACTGACATATTACGGTTCTGTGACAGAAGCAAGAAATCAGAGCAGACATGGTTTGTGTTGCACTGCTGTAGCAGTTATTGAAGCTGTCAATCATAGTTTGGCTAGTGGTCACCAGCTACTGCAGCTCACCTGCTCCCTCTCCTGGAGCTCAGTGAGCATGACAATGGAGTGACATTTCCATTCCCACACCATTCTCCAGAAATCCTCCACTGTGTGTGGCACAGGGCCCTGGGTGGCAATGAAGTAGTCCTTCTGTCTGTAGCCCTGTGTCACAGCAAAAAGCACACACACACTTCTTCAGCTTTGTAGGTCCAAGTATGGGCATTAATAGCAACATCTATGAACTGTAGCGGATAATACATGCAAGAAGGAAGGCGTCAGGAAAATAAAATCCGCTTACATCTATGAAAGATGCATTGATGTAATCGGTGAACTCCTGACCTCTTCTCATGGAGAGAATAACTCTGTTGAAGTCATCTGAAACGGGAATAGAACCGTTGAGAATAGAGCAGCTCATAAACACGTTCACACACCATCAGGTATGAAAAAAACACCACTTATCCAATGCTGCTGAAAAAAACTATTCTGCACTATTGTTTTCCTTCTTCCTTACATGGAATAATTTGCAGAACTCTGTTCTTCTTCATGTTGGCAGGAAGATTCCCCGTTCTCATGTTCTCCTTCATTATTCGCATGTTGGTCAGTTTCTGGGCAGACAGACAAGGAAGCAAAGTAAAAATGTTACCTGTAAATGTTCACCATGCTTTTGCTCACAAATTCAAATGGGGAAATGAAATCTCACTGTCGATTTATAGATCACATTAAATATTTATAGCTGTATGAAAGTTTCTGTATGTATCATGTAACAAGAAACTAATTATTTATATTAGCTCGCCTTGACTGAGGGGTTTGGTGCTAAAATACTTCTTTAGCTCATGTGGTTCACTGTGTCCGTTGTCCATCTCAGCAAGTTACTTGTATTAGTGAGAATTATTTGCAATTAACACAGGACTAGGTCTTCAGCAGCTACTCAAATGTAGGGTAACATGGCTGCACACCAAGAAAATGTGAAATAATCTGTCTGTGGAATCCTATAATTAAATTGGTAGAGGATAAAAAATAGATTATCTAGAAGCCATAGATCTTGCTGCTGCTTTTCTTCCTTGGGCTATTGAGGATTCAAATATTCAGGAGGAAAACAGATGGTGTGAGCTGTGTGTTTTGGGAGAAGTGGAATGTGAGTCTCAGTTTCTGTTGTATTGTACATGATGATGATTTCAATGGAAATTGCCTCAAATAAATAGTCTGGTGTAGAGATGATCAAAAACTGGAATGGCTGCTCAATTTTACCACATTTAAGTTTCTATGTTTTATCTCAAAAGCCTGGAGAAGGTGGCTAAACTGACCCGTTGAATTAGAATTTCCACTGATTTCAGTATTATAGTACATGTTCTGCCTCTAATGTGTCTGAAAATCTTATTGTGAAAATCACTGACATTGGTTCTCTTTATTTTTGGACATATTGCAATGTTATTTGAAAAATTTGAGTTCTGGCTAATATGAATGTGGGTTTTTGTGGGCAAGACCTATGCATGACATAATAAAAACTTTCACATTTCATTCATGCATTCTGTTTTTTTAATTTGGCAATTTTGCAATAAAGAAACTCCTATTTAATCAAGTGGGATCTTTAGCAAAACTAAATGAGTTTTTAGTAGTGTACCAGGCTTGACATTTTTTTATTTTATGTGAAATAAGATGTCTTACCTTAAACTCTTCCTCCAGGCCGACCCGGTCACCGGTTGTGAAGGTGTTGTGCAGTTTGTGCAGATGTCCTTCCAGAGATGACACGTCCAGCTCTGTGTCTCCATAGAGGTAGTATTCAAGCAGGGCCTGGTAGATGAATGAGTACTGCATCTGGAGTGAGAAAACACATAAACACACATGCTATGTATGCATAGACACATCTGTACATTTAAAGATGAAGCATCATCAGCATCTTTCACATTGATAACTGCCAAGTGATATGTATATCCAAAGTGACAGACAAGTGGGAATTTGATCCGTCTCCAACTCACATCAGTCTGGATGAGCTGTGAGCGCTGTTCTCGTATCTTAGAGACAAACCCAAACACATCAACTTTCTGCTCCGTGTACATCATGTCAATCATGGCATCTATTACGATGAAGGTTCCCGTCCTCCCAACGCCTGCGCTGCAGCGACACAAAGCAAACCACAGACTGAATGAACCACAATCCTCAGCTGACACTTGCATTTTAATGGACAACAGCAGGGAAACAAAACGACATCTGTGCTTGTAAACACATGTATCGCTGTAGTCACTCAAAATGTTTGCTGAGACTTTGTTTTTCTGCAGACACACACAGGACATTCAAGCCCAAATATTTTTTATCTCCATAGCGATAAATTGGATAATTAAAACCATTACAAGTAATGTTGGATTCAAGTAAACAACAAAATAACAAACAATGAGTCCCGTCAGCTCAGCTTTCTTGTACCTGCAGTGAACCACAATGGGCCCAGCGAAGGGTGGATTCACCGCCTTGACCTTTTTCAGGAACTTGAGCATGCCGATGGGGGAGAAGGGAACGCCAAAGTCAGGCCAGCTGGTGAAGTGCAGCTGGGTCACCAGGCGGGGAGTCTTAGCAGCATCACTGGCTTGCTGCATAGACACACAAACAGTGTTAACAATGCTGACAGAGTTTGTTTGAAGACACAACAGACCTGGTCTGGGCCCGGGGCCATGTTTTTATGAATCTGTTTCAACAGTAAATGTTATCAAAGTAGCAGCAGCTTTTATTCAATGATCTGGATTCACCGTCTGTACCCTAAAACAAGATCTTTTTCAGAAGTTATTTAGAAGCTACTAAGAATGTAGAAATTGCTTGTTGGATTACTATGAAAAAGGAACTGAACTGTACATGACACATCATGCAGTAATGTTTTACAAACACCACTCATGTTTCCATAAGCATATAACTTCTATGAATTGCAGAAGTACTGCTTGAAACTTACATATTGTACACAGAACTTGCGTATGGTGTAGTCTACCAGGACAGTGAAGTCTTCCACTGCCACCCTCACATTCCCATAGGTCCAACAGCCCTGATCTGGCCAGTACTGGCAACACTTGTCCTGGGGGAGAAATAACAGCCACGACTCAGTAAATTAAACACTTAAAGCGGTTCTTCTGGAACCGTATTCGAGGACTTTCCTTTCAAGAGACAAAGTACTTCCCTTGCATGACACACGTGCTTCAATTTCACAGCCAGTCAGTCCGGATTAAAATAAGTGGGAGGGGTGAAACCACTCAATAGAAGACTTTGCTGGGTGATTATGATCCTGCCTTAGAGGACTTTATTACACATTATGTGGCCATTGATTTCAACCCGTCCACATGCTGATTTAAATCTTCACCAGTTCTCTTCTTATTGATCTTTTTAGCCTTTCTCCCGCTCTCCTTGTTCAGTGAAGGGGTTCGAGTTCACAATAAAGACAGCAAGAAACAGAAGTCAAAGGAGAGATTAAGGTGTGAAATGAATAGTTTAAATTAAACTCCTTTGGTATCACCTTTGACCACAACCAATGAAATCTATTTGAAGCACATTTCTTTCTCAAATCTTTTTGTGATGATCTATTAACCCCGACAGAGATATCTGCCTTCTCGCTTGCCCCTCTTTCACAGGAAAGTTCAAGTAGAGACTTGGCAGGAGGAGAAACCCTGGAGCTTGTAGGAATGCATTTTATCTTGTCCACGGACACTTAAACAGGGGAGCTGAGAGACGTTTAAGAAATAAACACAGCTGAAAATCACTCACTTCTTTCCTTTCTTTCAGATTTGTAAGCATGACGACAGTCGCTACTTTCTGCTCCCATATCATCCTCCAGAAATCCGCTACAGTGTCTTCTTTGGGCCCTGAGAGACAAAAATATTAAGATTTAATGATTATTTAAATATGAAATTAAAAATAAAGGCATGAACTTATGCCTCATTTCATTTCCTACCTTGTGCTGCTATGAATTTGTTTTTTTCCGTGTAACCCTGTAAGAAAAAGACCAAGAATATGAATATAAATCTAAAGCTTCAGACAGCTACTGTTGGACCTTGAGTTTGTTGTGTTAACTGCTGTTTCCAAGATCAAAAATTGATTTGGAAACTTAACTTTAAATCCTAAAAGGATGAGAGGTCCTTAAACTGCTTAGAAAAATGGCATTTGAACATCTGTAATTCCACAATAACTAGGCAAACTTCATTCAAATAAAAGTTTCAGCTACTGCGGTGGATTCATGAAACAGAGGAGCAGGATTTTCCTAAGAAACAATCGCAATTTTGCTACAGTCAGTGTTGCCGATTCAAACCGACCATTGTTCAAGTAATGGTCATGGGATTGATTTAAAAAGACGTAAAGACTCAACACTCACATCAATGTAAGAGGCATTCACATAGTCTGAACAGGGATTTCCATCCAGCTGAGTCAACACCACTCTGGAGTGATCATCTGTTGAAGTTGGAAGGTTTAGAGAGTTACAGTGGAAAAATAATCCACAGGTCTGCCACTACTACATGATTTAACACTGATATTGAGCAGGTAAACTACGGAGCATTAAAGGAATATTTTCACATTCTGGGGTAAAATGCTTATTTGCTCTCTTGCTGGGAGTTAGGTTGGTAAATAGATGACACTCAATCTATTATCAGCACTTCTCAATCCCTTTGAAACGGCAAACTCTCATTTTTACACTTGGGTATTTGTGAAGATAAAACAATTAAGGTAAAGTTGTGTTAATTAAAGAGCTTTAGAGACACTGATGAGTGAATCTTGTCACCTTTTGGATAGAGCCAGTCTAGCTGTTTCCAGGCTTTATATTTATGTGATTTTAATGTAACTCTTGGCAAGACTGCAAATAAGCATAAGTCCCAAAAGGTGATCTATTCCTTTACAGATTACATAAGCATAGAATAGGTCAAAAAATGTTCACAATGAATTAATTATGAGACAGAAATATAAGAACGGCAACTGTAAAAAGGAGTAAGGAGGAGGAAACTGAGTGATGGTGTTTCATCGTGACACAGGGAAACCAATCAAACACATATGCCATATCTGAACTAAAAAAAACAAACAAAAAAAAAACACTCATTAAGACACAAAGGCACGTGCACACACATACAGGAAACTGAGATGTGGGTGTGAGTCGAACTAAATCCTACTTTCTGCAGAACAGAAAGTACACTCACAGGGAAGGATGTTGGGGTATCGGTTCTTCTCCTTGTTGTCGTCCTTGTTGGCCTCCTCGTACGTCCCCTGGGCATTACCCCCTGGCAAGGACTGCAAAGCGAATCGACGATTAGTTTTTACATAACCTCACACGCAGCTCATTACCAGTGCATTGTTTTTCTGCTCCATGTAGGGCTTTGTTCAGCCTTGATGTAGGCACTTCCTCTGCTACTTACAGTAAACAGTCCTCCATTAACAGCTGAGAACTTCAACTTCCTCTGTCTGTGCTGACATTGAATAAAATCATAGTTTTATGTGTTTCATGAAGAGTGAGTCACATACTTTATGTTGACCCAGATTCTTAATCATGGTCACAAATAGGCACAAGGGTATTTTTCCTGGGTGTGGGTGTGTATGTGTACAGTATGTGTCATTGCCAACGTGACACATAGCTATAAGTAGTTTTATTATTCCAAATAAATGCAGTCCTAAACTGCACTTCATAAAAATAAATTGCTAAACAGAACTCACTCAACACATTTGAGCAAATCCTATAAACTGTTGAGTTTGAATGCACCACAGTGACACGGTACTTTAACAGCAGTTGCCTGGTGTAAAGAGTACTTTCAGCACTTGCACAGAATACAGAGGACGCTGCCTTTTGGCCATCCGTTACTCTAAAAGAGGTGTGTGTGTGTGTGTGTGTGTGTGTGTGGGGGGGGGGTGTCTTACATTGTACTCCTCTCTGAAGAGCTTGCCATCATCAGCAGAGCGGAGCCTGTACTCCTCCTCGAGGTGGTCCACTAGGATGGGGAAGAAGGTCTTCGATGCCGAAGGGGATCTGGGCAGAAGGACGACCGTCTGTTGCTCTGTGAGGAAAACAGTGGGTTTATCATCCCTGCCGGACTGATCGAGTCTAATGTAGTGATTGTGAATCATTTGTTGTGTTCAAGAAAATTACGAAGTAAACTTTGCAAATCAGCTCAGTATTTTACAGTTCTACCAATAAATGAGGTTAATGTCATAGTGAAGTTTTCCTGTGTTAACAGAGAAACTTGATTATGAAACAGGATTGGGTTTAATTAGACCAGTGGCACCTAACCTTTTTAATAAGACGTAACCTACATCGCCCTGTCAGAGGAACCAAATTACCACTTCATACCACCCATCGTGTTCCAGATACGTCCATTTGAGTTTATTTAAAACTAAATAAAAATGTACATTGTTACAATAATATTTTCATACATCTGTCAGTGCTTACGTTGGTTTGGTCAAGTTTTCTTTTTTACTACCACTTGAAGTGGCAGAAGCTGGATGTTTCATTATTCATCACTTTAAACTATATCAACCATTTTATCCATAACTTGCTGACTGTTTCGACTGTTAATCCATTACTTTTAGTCATTACAACACTTTATAATTTTTCCCATACTTTTGTAGCTAACTGTTTCAATTGTTTCAATTTCCATTTTTTCCATTCAGCAGCTATTTCAACAACGGCTTCTGAAACCGTTTCTCCATTTCTTTTTGCTGACGCAGACCTCTGACCTCTGTTCACTTACTTATTAGTTGTCATGCACTCTTTTGCAACATGTAGTGTTAAGGTGACTCAATATATATTGTTAGTCAAATTGTAATTTTTAACATTTCATTCCAGTTTCATTTCATGCCCCCTGGCAACTACACACCACGGGACACAAGCACCTCTGGTTGGGATTCAGCCAATCAGCTTATTGAACTACTCTGCAAGGATTTTATAAACAAATCAAAGATCAAAATGATCAACAAACTGATTTCAGATCTTATGACATGTATGTGTTTTCCAACACCTCAGTGATTAACTTAAAAAAAAAAAGACTACAAGTATTCAATGATCACCAAACATCAAGGGGTGTTAGAGAACCAAAAGGAGCCCAGGGAAAACGCCACATACAGCACCCTGTAGGCAGGTCTTTCAATGGAAACCTCTCTAAAGCACCCGACTAAGCATTCTGTTAGTGCTCACAATTAGACAGAGTTAGTAACGTGATTCCTGATACCGCCACCCTGTATACCTGACCTGGGGGTACAGTGGTGTATAACGACTCAGTACTGTATCCAAACTCTAAAACACAACACACACCAAATCACATACAGCACAAATACACATGGAGTCAGAGAACGAAATAATACTGTCATTAGAAAATAGCATTTGATCTGTTTTGACACTCTGCAACTTGGTTTTATCGATTAAAAACGTAATCAGAACATAAATACATTATTAGTGTTAAAATGTATACGGTTCTTATCATTTATAATTTATTTATAAGATCTTGTGGCAAGAAGTCTTTTAGATTGTGCTGTGTTTGTTTCCAGTTATATTTCCTATATTAAACAACCTGCTCTGTACATTCCTTTGTAATGTCGGATAAAAAAAATACTTCTTAAGAACATACACACGTCCCCAAGACGTGTTGTTTCCTGTAAAGCCCAACAAGCTGCCACCATGCTTCAAATACATCAGTGACAACCACTCTGATGTTTGCACTAGTACTGGTGTATACCGACCATACATGCAGTGTCAAAAAGCTATGAAAGTTCGGTGATGATAACACACAGGTTTGTTTTTCACCTCAACCACAGGAAGTCTGTGGTTGTACATGACAATGACGGGACAACATGCAACTTAGTTTCAAATATAAAGCTGATGCCTTTTGTTCACCTCCCACTGTCTGAAACCTCCTTCTTTTCCTTTGACTCATGTCTCTGTACCTCTCTATTACCATCAGACTATGTCTCTTGACTTCCAGCCTGCCGCTCTCACAATCAACAATCTGTCTCTAATAATGTTCAGTTTACAACAACGTTACCTTGTTCTTCCAGGATGCCATTTGGTATCTTCTTGTCAACTGTTGTGACAACTGGTTTCTTCTGGTTTTTTAACCTGCCAGGAAAAGATACAATAAAATTTAGAAGAAAAAACAAAAAACAATGGCACCAAATGTAAGATCACAAGATTAGTTTTCAGTTTAGTCCTGGTAAAATAACATGTTTTCAGTGCAGCAACACAAATCATCACAATATCTGTCAAATGATCTAAGTAGCCATGAACAAAAGTCTATCCATCCCACCATCTGAAGCTTGAGAAGCTACTCTTTCTCATTAGCTGATGTCTTGGAAAGACAGCACTCTAGTCCAAATGTGGTTCAGAATTTCTTCTTCTCTCTCCTCTGTTGCGTGTCTGCGTCCACTGTCACAGCCTGTTCTCTTCTCACTAAGTGTGAAAGGGAGTCAGCTAGCAGTACTTCCTGACAGGGCTCCGCCTCAATGACTAAAGGAGGAAGTGTTTGTCACCCTGAGCTCTGCCTCTGAATCTGGCTCATAGCCATTCAGTGAGGGTTGGGGGTGGAGTGGAGGGTGGGGGGGTGAGTCTTTGCTGGGTGGGAATTTTAATTTTTTTATTTTTTACCTGAGAAAGTACCAGGCTAGCAGTGCAAAGATGAGCAGCAGCAGGGACAGGACCAGCACGGTGGGGAGGATGTGTTGGCTGGAGGATGTAACGTCTTCTGCGGAAAAAAGGAGAGGCAGAGCCAGGGGGTCAGGGAGCAACGTCAACAAAGAAGCAGGAAGGGGGGGGGGGGGCATATGTTTGTGTGTACAAATGCTTGGCCGCATTCATAGGTTTGAACCATGTGGTTATTGCATGAAGTGATAAAACTAAATCAATACTTGGCACAGCAACACACCTTCCATGTTCTCCTCTGGCCACAGGACTGATTTAATAACTGGCTTCGGTTGTATTTTGTCTACAGAGATAAGTATCAGCCCATTTTGTCCTGTCGGCATGTCTAACAGAAAATGAGCAGCTCTAAGAATGGAGACTCAGCCAAGAGTCACAGCCACACAGCCAGCTATTAGCTGTGTTTATAAAGACAGACAATAAGCCGTAAATTACTGTCCAGGGCTGCAGAAGTTCATTGTGATCCGGTAATAACAAGGCTGTAGAAAAAGCTATTATCAAGCAGATGCATGCGCTGCAGAACATACAGAATAATCATATCTTACGGAAAAGTGATGACTGCAGTGGGTAGCGATGGTATTTTGTTGCCATCGCAAATTGTTCAGTGTGATTCAGTCTCACATGTCGAGGTGCATTGCCCTTGTTATTGTTCTTACCTTGTGTATGGTTGCCATTGCTGGTGGAATTGGATGTCGTTGTGGTTGCCACAAAGAACAGAAGCAGGACCATTGTGACTGCAGAAAAACAAAACGAAGACGGATATTAAATTTAGTGCCAGACATGTCTGCAAAGTCAAGATTCATGAGAACATGGCCGCTGGATAATATCACCATTCAAGGGAATAGAAAAACTATTGACAGATCTAAGGCATATTACTTTATTCATGACTGCTGCTCGCAGGAATGTGCTCATCGGTGCAAAGTTCACAGAGACACAATGGAACAACACACTCATATCCTGGTCATTCTTTAGTCCTGTCATAAAGCCCATGGTGTAATGCCCGACATGTCCACACGGAGGCACAATGCTCCAATATTTGAAAAACAAGTCAACTTCCAAACCCATTGAGAAAAAAATTGCAGAGAGGCCGGGGAAAAAAAAAACAAAATACACGTTCAAATTTATAATTGAAATTTGTATCTAAAGAAAAAGGGTGACATTAGGTTTGAGTGACAGTTACAACCCCAACTGAATGTCCTAAAAAGCCTTATAAAACATATGCTCATGCTTTAATCTTCGTTTTATCAGATTGAGGAAAGACAACTCGAGTAAATGCCACTTAGAGCTGACAACAGCTGTTTTCCTTCTGCTGTTTCCGTGGCAATGCCATAGTGAAATGTGTGATATCCAGGATATAGCATGTGTAGGGTCTTAGCGTGCTATATGTTAGAAAGCATGCATTCATACGTCATGCATGCCGAACTAAAAGGCCTGGATGTCAGCTGACATTGATCTACAAATGACGCTGAACTGGATGTATCAGATCAGGGAGAGTTCACATCTAAAATCAGCAAGGGGCTTAACACCTACACCCTGATGCCATCTCCCCCACTCCTCTTTGATAACATCACCCCTACGCAAACACTCGTTCACATGCCGAAGGCGCACGCACACGCACGTCAACACCCACAGCACTATGAGCTCTGCCCAGAGCCCCCTAGACACAACGACGTCCAGGAGTCTCAGCTGATTGACTCTGATCATCCCCTCATTTTCTCCTCGTAGAGGAATGCAGAGGAGGGAGTATCTCCGATCGATTCTTGCGCTTGAGCATTCAGAACGGGTCTCACATCACTTTGATTCAAGCATCTCTATTCTATTTCAAGCTACTGGTAAGATTCGAAAACCAATAAGCCTTGGGATGTTTGCAGTTTTAAAGGTGTTTTTTTTTTTTTTTTTTTCCTTTTTTCTCACCAAAAGCTCTCTAAAAAGTTGGAATCTCAGCAAAGCGCATCTGAACAGAGCTGCTCTCACCCCATAATGAAGCAGAGCAGAGCGTGCTTTGTCTCCCCAAGGCTGCAGGTGTGTGTGTGTGTGTGTGTGTGTGTGCGCGTGTGTGGTGCTTTGCAGCTGCAGTGAAAAGAAATCCTAGGCCAAGTGCATAGTCAATGAAGACACTGTGTGTTGAAGCCTCCACGCTGTGCCGCAGTGTCCTGTAATGTGTCCAGGCAGGACACCGGAGGAATGTGGAGGCAGCAGAGCAGAGACACTGACTGCAGCAGGGAGGACAGAGCGAGCAGAAGGTCCAGGTCAATAATATTTCCTGGAGCGATTAATAAACCCTGACATGTCAAGCCACCGCTCCGTGGGGAAGACTGATGAGAGAATTCTAATGAGAGTAGAGAGGAGAGGAAGAACGCCCCCCCCCCCCCCCTTTCTCCAGTTCTCCTCCCTCTTTAAGGCTCCCTCTGCAAATGTCACAGGCTTGGGTGAGGGGGAGGATATTGAGCTGAGTTAGTAGAGTACAGTGTGTATGAATCCTTAGAGTACGACTGTGTGTACAAGACTTGAGGTTTTTTGTGATGTGGAAATACGCTCATGGTGCCATTTGGGACTTTCCGCTGCACAAGCTGCATTGAATTTTATGTATGCTTTGTTTGTTTGTGTGTATGTGTGTGTGTGTGTGTGTGTGTGTATGTGTGTGTGTGCCCGCGCAGTGGCATAACAGGGACACCCAGCAGAGCGCTCACAGCTAGCCCTACGGCTGTACCTTGTGGTAAAGTGTTGCTGCTTCTTGTAAATGGCTCCCAGTTCCTGGCTCCCCATCACCACTGGAGATGTCACCCTGTCATGATTTGGCCTCCGACCCCTGCTCAACTGCTCCTGGGGGACCACAGCCTGTTCATCCCCTAACTCTCCAGCTTTTCCCATCTTGTCACTGCTGTGCTCTCCAGCCTGACCCCTTCAGCATCTCGGAGGAGTTCACCAACTTCCCTTCTTCTGTCTCTATGTGGAAATGTCCCTTCGTACAACTATAAATAACACTTCTCCCTATTCCTCCGGGTATCTAATCGCCTTCTCGCTATTTCTCCTCACTCTGCATAAACCGGCCCAGGCCACAAGTCTCAAATTAGACTATTAGCGTTAGTCATCATTTAGCTAGGGTCAGACTCTGAGCAAACATCATCACATTGTGTGCGCTCTCATCTGTCTATTGTTCCTCCTCCGTTTAGCACGCCGCAGATAGTCACCAACCATCAGCCATAATGAAAATAGGTCATGGGAGATGTCAGCTCGGGGGAAGTTCCGAGGCGTCCTTATTTTCCGATAGGAGACATTTGCAAGTAGCCTCGGAGAAGGGTATTGTCCTGGCCAGCCAGTTATTTCAGTGGTATGTATGTCCTGGGTTACACAGGCCTGGCCCAGGTCTCCTGGTGGGTCAGTATCCTGGACCAAAGCTCTAACACTACAAATACTGTAGGGAATGAGAATCACTCTCAACTTGAAGCGCTGCAGACTGAGAGGACAGGATCACTATATAATATACAATACTCACATGCCCTTATGTACATTGAATCAGTTATTGGTCGGTTATTGATCATTCTGTGAAGCAACCCCCTCAGTGCGATTCAAACGCAAGAGCCAAATCAAGTGGATATATACAGTGTTTTTAGTCCTACAGCAGAGAGACTCTAACAAAACAGGAAGATTTGAACAAAAGAGGCTGTAACTTTGAATGATTCAGACTTGATTTGTGTAACTCTGACTGCTGAGGCCTCATTTTAGCTTCGGCCGAACATGTGCATCTTTGTACTGAACAATGACGGAGGATCTTGTCACCCGATCTTTTACACTGGAGTTGCATTAGGAAAGATTCTCTCCACAGCCAAATGGGCAGGAGGAAATTATTACAGCGACCAATAACGATTTTCTAAAATTCCTAATTAGATAGCCGGTAGTGGAGAGATGATATGAAACGATTGGGAACAGAGGGACGGGGAATGAAATAACACAAAGGTCCCTGGCTGGATGTTGCGGGACACGATTGGCAGCGGTGCCACAACACCTACGCCACCAGGACAAATCATTTATTGTATATATGAGCATGTGATTATTGTTCTAAGGTAGACCTGAAAAAATCTGACCCTATCATAGACTGTAACTGAAAGCAAATAATCTGGCAGATAACTTTTCTTTTTTTTTTTTCCCCCCTCAGGTTTGGCAAAAGAAAAAAAGAAAATTTATCAACTTTTAGTGGATGGCATGTAATTGTAACCTTTAACTTTTTACAAAATTCTGTCATGTAAACACAAGACTGCAAGCAAGCAAACTACAAGTAAAAACCAAGGGTTGAACGAGAGAAGGCATGTGACTATGTACAATAAAACAGTTTATTGCCATAAAGTCCTACTGAAATGAACTTTTTCTGCTACAGTTTACATATCTGATCAACAAAATCACAAGTCACATGCTTTCTTTTAAGACAATGTCAGCAGCAACCAAAAGAGAGAAATGTATATTTTATCTTTTTTGTTTTGCTTTCATGAATGTTCCGTCTTTGCATTAGCTAGTTAGAAAGCTGTTAGCTCTGCATCTGTGTAGATGGAAAACTTGTTTTTATACAGCTGATCAAGTGTGTTTCATTAGTGCACTTGCACAAAGTGAAAGTTTATGGTACGCATATACACCAAGAGCCAGATGACTGCCTTCCACACAAAACACCAAGAGCCACAGACCTTGAACATCTCACGTTAGCTCTCCTGCTAACGTCCACAGCAACTTAAACCTTAAACATCAATCTGATTACGTAATATGTCATTCTGCATCCATTTGTAATAATATTATGAATCTGATTTCAGCCACATCAGCCTGTTTCTGCCTACATACAGTGCTGTAAGTGACAACACTGTTATGTGTTCACAGAGACCCTCCAGCACCTGGTGTGCACTGTGTGACTCACAGATCTGTCTCCACTGATTACAACCTGCCACCTCTGAAAACCCGCGTACCTCACAGCAGGCAAACAAAAACGTGGGCACGTACATGCACAGATACGGTCATGTCACAATACACAGACAGGAAACGGAAAAAGACAATCAGGCCACTGCGAGCCTCTTCGCTTCTTCATCCTCGCTGCAAAGATGAAAAAAATATCAGTGTGGGAATTGTGACTCATGGTGAGCCGTGTTGTTTGTATTCCCAAACCAAGACGCTGATCATTTATTTCCCCTGACAGT
The DNA here is from genome assembly GCF_002814215.2 of Seriola lalandi dorsalis. NCBI lineage: Eukaryota > Metazoa > Chordata > Actinopteri > Carangiformes > Carangidae > Seriola > Seriola lalandi. The sequence continues at coordinate 446,352 of NW_019524864.1, forward strand.
GTTTTGTTTTGGAGAATGAGCTATCCCTCTCTGTGGATTTGTGTTTTCCTTGTGGTGTGCTTCCCTGCTCTGTCATTCTTTTAGCCTGGGTTAAAAAAAAAAACCAAAAAAAAAAAAAAAACCCTGAGGTGACATAATGATACCTCTGCAGTTCTCTACTATTGTCTCGCTAATTAGCCCCAGACACCCAACCCTCAGAAAGGACAAGCTTGTTACAAATAGAAGATAAGATAGAGAAATTGGCTGTCTTTGCCTCTGACAGGAAACGCGGTGTTCCCTGGCATCATCTCTTCCCATAGACAGAGCACTGTCAGTTCCACTGAACATGGTTTCTCTGGGCACAGAGTCTCTCTGTCTCTTCAAATACATCAGCTGGGGAATTTGGAAAATGGGTAGTGGGTGTAGGGGCGATGTGACAGGGTGAGCGGGCAGTAGGTACATTGTGTCCTCTGAGCAAAAAGCTGCCAGACTGTTTATCCTTTAGGCCGAAACGTTTTTTTTAGTTTAGTTTTTTTTTTATTTTATAACTGAAACCTGCAAGATGGTTTATTAGAAGAAAAAAAAAAAACAACAGCCTAAAGCCGTCTATGCATTTCCTCACTGCTGTGTTCCAAACATGTTTTTGTCACTGCCTAAAACTGATCAACCTAAGCAAGTGTTTATAATTCATAATCAGATACAGATTGCATTATATGTTTTTAATTAAAAGGTATAAAATTGATATTTTAGAAGGTAAGTTTATCGCTTTCTTGCAGGGAATTAGATAAAAAGCTCAATACCACTCTTATGTCTGCGAGATAAATGAAGCTACAGCCAGGAGAAAGTTAGCTTCATCAGGTTCAGTACACTCTACATTTCTCTTTTTCTCTTACATCTCTCAATTTAAAAACGTGATGAAGCAACTGCGCTAACTGCTTTCTTGTGGTGCTACCACAGAATGACCTGTGAGTAAAATAAAGAAGCTTTATTTATAGAGCGATGCTATGAGACAGCTGATCTGTGCCATATCAAGTCATGTGTTAGTTGCAGGCTGCACTGTGTTTGTTTTTGTAACTATGCTAACCGTCTTTTTTCTTCTTTTATTTTTTTTTTTTTTAAATCTGTCTTTTCTTCTTCTTCATCCCAACTTAACTGAAATGCAACACATAGTCACTGGAGTGCTCTTATGTTTTTATATGTTTGGGTATATAATGTGAAGAACGTCATAAGAACCTCTAAAAGAAAACAATAATCGCAGGGTCAAGTTCTATGTCAGTCAGTTCTGAGCAGAACTCTGCAGGATGTTGAACAAGTTCACACTTTCTATTTGAGTAGGTCGTCCTCGTGTCACCGCGTCTCTGTCTCTGCCTCTGCCTTTGGGGAGCTGCAGTGCGTAAACCTGGGTCGGGTTAGCTATTTAAAGGACAGCGCACTACATTCACAGCCTTGACTGTGGAGATGAAGCTGGGGTGTCCATCTGCTCACACAGATGTGCGACTGCTTCCTATGCAGTGTAACCTAGTTGGACAAGGTGTTCAGTGTTGCTCTCTCTAAATGTACCCCCTCCATTCCTGCTGATTCGGTTCCGCAGTTAACGTCTATAATCTACATTCAGACTGTGTCACAGTGCAGTCAATTGCACATATATTCAATATTTCAAATGAAATCCCAGGAGCCAGTTTTCTAAAGATTTTAAAGATTACACTGTGGAAAATGCAGATTTTTTATTTTGCGTTTATACCGCTGTTCCTCACAATGTGTTCCCATGGTAACATTGCCATTAACGTGGCACCTGTAGGATGTTGAACAAGTCGCCTTAATTAAAAAAAAAGAAAAAAAAAAAAAAAAAGAAAAACCCAGGACAGACGCACTGAAAACCTGATATCAATCCAACCTTTTGTCTGACTTAATAGCTCCTGAAAAACAGTTGGGTAAAAAGCATGGGGCGAAAAGTGTTTGGGAATCATGTTAAACACAACTGAAAAACCAATTAAACAAGTAAATTGGCACATGGATGTGCACATAATACTTCAATGTACTGTATATGCTCGACAACTGGATTAAGTTAAATTAAACTAGGAAAGCTTTATGTGCCGAAATGCAAGTTTGTATTATGTAATTTATTTACATCAGGAGATCTGCTGTTTAGTATGAATGTGTAAGTCAGTTTAGTTTAGGTAGTGACAATAAAAAAGACAACCCTGCTAACTGTAGGAAGAAACAAAACCTGTGGCCACGCTGTAATGAATATGAAACCAAGTTGGTAACAAACTATTTTGAGATACAACTTTCTGAAACTGTTGTGTTATTGCAACTGACAGAACTTCAAATAAATCATACGCTGCTTACGTGTTTGTTACCAGGTGAGACCAGACACAAACAGTGCCTAGCTCCTCTGGAATTAGCATAACAGACTGTATTAGTGTTAACGTTGGTTTTTATTGTGATTTAACGTCTGTAGTTCTTACTGCCAACAGGCATCTGAAGTTCCTGATATCTCTGACTGGGCATTACGAGTCGGAGGCTGACATGAAAGGCAATAGGCCGTTTTCCTGTTAAACAGCTGATGCAACATGTGGGCGTACAGGCTCTGAAGCTGTTGGCACCTTTAAAAAGGAGCAGGTCTGAGTAAATATAACTATTGTAATGAGTAACATAACTAACCAGCTCTGCCAAGGACCACCTGTTCAATCTACATCTACAAAATGCCACTTCACTGGTTTCAGTCGTGTCAGCAGAGAATGAGTCTGTTCATGCTGAATCGCTGTGGCAGTCTGAACTTGGAATTTCAGAATCTTTTCATTGGAGAATAATAAAGAGTGCTATTATCATTATTATTATTATTATTATTATTATTACTAGGAGCATTTGTAGTAGTGTGGCACACTCTGCGGTATCTCGCACTAGTGCTGTCTATAGCAGCATTTTACAGTAACAACTCTACCTCTGCAGCACTACTTTCTTGCCACTTTGGGTTCCTCCCCTCCTGCGCTCCTAGCATTGTCATTAATCAATTCCTGCCTCCTTCCCAGGGCGCCGAGACGCTGTGGCAGTGGTAATGACCTTGGAGACCCGCTGGCTCCGCTCTGCAGCGTCAGCCCTCCACCTCTATGGGAGTAAATGTATAGCATCTCCCACGGAGATCTCAGCTGAACGTGTGAGAAAATGCATATGTGATAAGTGTATGTGTGCTGGTGTTTGGTTTGCATGCAGCGGAGAACTATTTACTCTATAAAAAAAAAACAAAGAGAAAACCACATTAGCCACTGCCAAGGGAAAAAAAAAAGAAGAAAAAAAGACTGAGGTTGGTTGCCAGGTTCAGGCCATAACATCCTGTTGACTGAGATATGGCGGCCACTGTGTCTGACCCTGAAAGCACTGCCATTAGTAGTAGTCCTCACTGGAAATAAGAGCTTTTAGCTGCTGCATATTAGTTAAAAATAACACGGTGCTAGATGAGAAGCGATTATTGATAATCCTCTTAAAAACATTCCAGCCATAACTGTAACATTTGAGAGCAGCACTCATTTAGCGTAGAACTTAATGTCTTTTATAGCATTTAGAAGCTACTGTCAGATTCTAGTGAGGCATGGAAACCAAGAGTGTAATTGGCAGTAAATATTTACCCTAGTCTGGTTTGCACGAGCAAACATCACATCTGATCTTACACTTGGTCGGCTTGTTTGAGTGTCATTTAGTCTGTGTTTTTTTCGCACGGCTGTGTATGTGCAAGTGTGTCTTGCACAGACACAGACACACTCACAGTTAATATTTTTCCAAGGAGCCAGTAGGTCTTTTAATCACTGCTGATCCACAGATTTACACGCCTGCACAGACACACTACATGCATACGTTTCTGCACCAAATCTGCTAACTATTGGCATGCAAAGCTACACTGCCTGGCTGCTTGGCATGGAAAACGCACACACGAGGACAAATGCATACCCACAAATCGACAAACGCTACAGCAAGGATCCATGGGACATACATGTGCCAGGGCCTGTTTGAGGACCACTGTGCCAGAAATCATTCTGCTAGTGGTCCATCATCCACAACACGTGTGTGTGCGGGGAGACAATCTCCCAGTGAGGGTCTCATCATGTCCTCCCAGCCCCTTACACCTCCCAACCTGACAGCGGTGAACACAGAGGCATCCATCTTTCTCCCACCCTGACACCTCTGGGATTTACCTTGTCCCCTCTTTCAATTATTCAGAGGCAGAGCAATTATGGCCTGGAATCGGAGCCGTCGACGGCCGGCGTAATGAGCGGCAGCTGGGCTGAAAGTGACGAAACCGGCGTTGTGACACTTCTCATTATCACCCAGCACTCTATGATTACGGGCACTCTGCGATGAACAGGTACGAGTGTGAGAGACATGTTGAGAGGAAGACAGAAGAAAGGATTGTCTATAAAACTGGGGACATGTCGGCATGGTGACATATGGGAAATATACTGCTCAACTTGTAGGGCCATTACAGGGAGGACAAAATAACATATGGTGGTAAACTCAGTTCTCAGACTCGTGTATACAAGGTGAGCACATATAGGGAACATTTTAGAGGCCTAAGTACATGTTTCACTTGCATTCTTTCCATTAAAAGGACAACTCGGATGTTTGTCAACCTCAGGGTTTTCTCATGTTTTTGTCCATTATGACTATTAGCTATAATTGTAGGATTTTTTTTCCTCCAATCTCACACACTTCTTTTTGAGTCCAAAAACACAAACAACCCCTGTAACGGTTTGCAAAACTTGGTAAAATGACTAATTAGCCACAACTGGAGTCTCCCTTTAATGTATAGTGGCAGTCAATTAAAAAGCTGCACTGTTTGTTTGTGTGTCTTTTTTTCTGCTACTTGGGAGTTTGTTGACACAAACCATCTTACTGTGTTCGCTACAACACCGCTACAAACCACTAGCCTCTTAAGCTCAGTAATTACATCTTGTTTGTTTACAAAAACTGAAATGTAAAAAGACAATGTTTTGGTGCAGTCAAGGCTTTGTGAGATTTCAGTCACTGGCTAGCTGCTAACCGCTTTCCCCTACTTCCAGTCTTTATGCTAAGCTAAGCTAATAGCTCACAAATACAAGAGTGGTATTGATCTTCTTATCTAACTTTTGGCAAGAAAGCAAATAAGTGTGATTCCCACTATGGCAATGCAGGGCAGAACTTTTATCATCACCAATATTCATAATGGAAAAAAATATGAGAATGAGACACAGATAGACAAATACCAAGTTTCCCTTTGAACTTCTCAGGTTTTTCTTACAATTTGTAACATATCTTTACTGTGGATATGTGTTTAGACTGTGTGGTTACTTTCTAGTTTGTGTTAGTGCATTCACAACCAGGAATCAATGCATTAGCACAAAGTGTTAGCAACCCTTTCTCATTAAAAGCTTCCGGTATTACCTAAAATCAGCTTACACATCAGAACAAAATCTGAAACAATAAATAAAACGATGACTGGTGCTCACATTATGGGTAAATCACCTCTTAAAACTGACACACATAAATTTGTCAGAGGTTCTCTTTTAGTTTTATGGTCAATAAAAGGGATTAAACAGATTAAAACGCAGTTCTGTGCAGAATCATAATAGCTGACTCAGAAGCCGTCTGGAGGCCTGATTTTTGAGAGCATTACAACCAACCACACTGTCTCCCCTGAGAGTGTATGGCTCATTTTTATGTCACGTCATTCAAGCGGAGAAATAACAGGCAATTGAGAAATCCTGTGGGACAAAGAAACCCACTTCACTCAAAGGAATGAGAATAAATTGCAGTGTCAGTGCCTGTAATGATGACAATCCACAAAGTTTTTCTACTGGTGTTAGATTTATTTAACGTCAGTGCTGATGCAGGAACAGGAGCTAAACAGACCTGCCTTTCATAGAGTGGGGGGGCTTGCATAGAACCCCCCCCCCATTTTCAGACAAGGAGAAGGACAAAGATAACCATACTCCTTTGGGGTCCTCACAGGACAGACAAGATCTATCCCCCAAAATATCCTTTCATTCCCTGAGTGAAGGATGGGGAAGAGAAGGAGGAGAGGGAGGGGGGCAGCGGTGGAGAAACAAGTGATAAGCACTGCTGCGGGAGAACAAAAAGCCACTTGACTCTGAGGGAGGAAAAGAGAAGGAAGAAGAGAGGAGAGGAGATGTGGGACCAGAAGGGATGAGCGAGCGGCCCACGCTGCCTCTGCTGCTATGCAGAGATAGAGCAGACCTGTCTGCGCGGTGCAGACGCAGACTATAAAACCCTCCTGTCAGTCTCAGAAAATAAAGGGATACGAGGACTGTGTCTTCTGGCTCTGGAAATGTCCCCGGCTTGTCTGCATGGGAAGCAAGATTTTAACAGTCGCACAGCTCCGGTTGCCATAGCAAATATGCACTATCACACTTCATTTTCCGCCATAACAGCACCTTTATATTTCCTTATCACACACCCGGCGACAACAGGTTTGACAAACACGTAGAAAAACAAAAACAACTCCTATTTTCACGGCGTAGTCCAGATTCACAGAGGAGGGCGCAGTGACAGCTGATTTAAACAGCGGCCTGCCTTTTCAGAGAAACTCGAAGTGGAAGCACAGTAATTATGTTACCCAAACCCAAACCCCAACCTGACACATTTTCACAATCCCTTCGCAGGATCACGGCCCCTGCAGAGCACATTATGAGCAGCACTTTGTTGATTAAGCTTGTGTAACCTTGTTGTTTGCTCTCTCTGCCTGAATTCTATAGGAATATGAGTCATTCACTGGGGCCTTGGGCACCATAGTGAGCCTCATTGTCCTCTCTCCTAGGCAGTCTTATTACAAGAATGAGAAAGGACACATACCCACACACACACACACACACACACACACACACACACACACACACACACACACAGACCATACGGAGAGCAAATGACGAGCTTAAGTTGAAGGCCTCTTGGAGAACTCACTGCCCTCTTGGAAAAAGGAAGCACAACATCCAGTCTTCACACACTGCTGCGAGACAGGCCAGCATGCTGGGGGGAGGCCTGTCCCGTCCCTAATAGTTCTTGACAGAGGCATGGAGGCATGACAGGGCATCAGAAATCATGGACATACACAACAGGCAGTATGTCACATCACTAAACCTCAACAACAGACAAATGTGTTTGACCTGCAAGCGGCAGAGGTGACACAAGGGTCAAAATCTGAGCTCTAAACTCAACTCTAGAGCTGAATCTATAATACTTGACTGTTTTTTCCAGACACAGATTGGGGTCACTGAAAAAAAAGTTGTCAGTGTTTGAAAGTCATTTTCATACCTTACATAATCAAGTTTTTTTTTTTTTTCCAAGTTTAGTGAACAAAATCCTGCCAACACTCCAAATGCAAGTGAAAACTAAATCCTGTGCGCAAATACATTTTGACCCAGGTCTATTCTTCAGTGGTAAATAAAAATTTGAAGGGTGAAGAGCTACAGGGGACTGCAGCACGATGTAGAGTATAAATACAGAGGGAGGGAAAAAATAAGGTTTGTAAGAAAAAAAAAAAAAAAAGAAAAACAGAGAGAAAGGGCAAAACAACCTTCCAGCCAGAGAAGAAATGTCCTTGCTATTATGACAACATTTCAAAAGTGTCCTCTATCTGCCTCATTCAGCTAGAGCTCTACGAAAAGTTCGGATTCTCCACAGCTGACATTTGTGATGTGCAATCTGGGTCGCACTCCACACCAAGAAAAGCTACTGTACTCGCACATAGTTTCTTGTGTTGTGTAGGACTCCATGTGTGCATGCCTGTGTGTGTGTGTGTGTGTGTGTGTTTTTGCAGTGTAAGCACATGCTGTCCTCCATCTGCTGTTAGATAGAGACTGTTTCCTTTCCTGTGCAGCCAGCCAACCAGCCAGCCTTCCTGTACTGCTCTGCTCCAGAGGGGAAATGGGAGCGAGACTGCCACACACACACAATCCTGACAAAAAGAAAACCCCTGGATAAGATACGTACACACGTACACGTACACACACACACACACACACACACACACACACACACACACACACACACACACACACACACACAGCTGGACAGACAGCAATTTAACCACACATTTCAACACAAACACACTCACAAATGGTCTCCTCTGCTTTCTCTTTCCTTCCCGTCTTAGACTTTGGGCTTTGTTTTCCATTCCTCCATCTACTGTATGTTCCCTTTGTCCTTACTTTATCATGGCCACACACCTCCACAAATCATTAAACAGCTTGGTGGGGACTAAAATATTTGAATTGCACAACAATGCAGGGGATTGTTGAGCACAGGAGAAGTCAAAAGTATTTTTGCAGCTACAAAACTGCTAAAGGCGACATTCATTCAGTGAAATTCCTGTTAGCCACCAAGCATAGGCTGTAATAACAGGATGATGTCTGCAATCACTTCCATCTGCTTTTGTTTTCCCACCCCAGCTAATACAGTGACACCTGTAAGTCTGCTGTCTTCATTATTCTTGCCACTTAAGGTCAGAATATGCTGTTAAGCGCAAAAATCTGCCTGTGTAATGTCAACAAAGGTAGGAAGTGTGGCATCGAGGGAACGGCAAAGGCACTTAAGTCTCACGTTGAGGCTAAAAGTCTCAAGAGACAAAATATAAAAAGCCCTTTTACAGCGCAAGACAATAAAATGTAACCGTCTTATCAAAACGAGATCTGAATATCAGTGCAAACTACAAAACAGAGTCCTAATCACAGCTACACTGCATGGCTTGTTTGAATTAGCTGCACCATGCACGGTCAAGTTAATGGTGTTTTTTACTACTGTACACTATATTGTGCAGTTTTCTGTTCTCACTACGGTTTCACACCACTGACACACTTCCTTTTTCTTGGGCCTTTTTTCACCAGTTAACACAACAAACTGGAGCCACGAAGCTCCAATTTGAGGAAGCGGCTGAATTGCCACAAAAAAATGTGCAGTGAACTTGTGATTAAAAACAATCAGCCCCGTGCAAGTGGAATAGAGTTGTGTCCAACTGAAAGCCTGAAAAAGATCACTAAGACTAATAATAAGTGTACTACATCGTGAATACATTCATACAGTGCTATGTGTGCAGGCCACAGTGGGAAGAATTACCTGGATGAGTGTTGATTCAATGTATGCTGATTCTCAGATCCATAACAGCAGGTCACATGGTGCTGACCGAGTCCAGTGGTCACATTGTTGTCGTCGTCTTCAGTCAAGAGGTTGGACACACGGTGGAGGTGTTGAGCCCGGCGAGGAGAGCTGATCCCCGGATCAAGGCGGCGGTGAGTTATTGGCGTCGGTGCTTTTCCTCCAGCAGCTCACCCTGAATTTCTGCAGAGTAGTGCTGCGAGTCTTAAAGGGATGCTGCTGGCCACCTTTAGTTAAACAGAGAGTGAGAAGGGCAGACGGCATGTCAGACAATTAATAACATGGCAAAGACAAAGCGACAGATGAGGAGGAGAAGCTGGAGGATGGGGAGGGTGTGATGCAGTTCCTGTTTTAAGCCAGAACAGTATGTAGCAAGAAGCAGAAGATAGTGAAGTTTAGACAGACGACAGCTTCCCCGAAGAGGGAGGCTGTGAAATACTAAGAAGACCCTAGAGCATTGTGAAGCAGCATAAATATATATGTATATATATATTTATCCTCTATAAGTTGCCCTTCAAACACGATGATGCCATTTTGCTTTAAAGGAAATTCAGAAGAAAGTACGAACATTTTCTCCTCACTGGAGGAATGGTGGTAATGGTGGCTAAGAAGGTGCCCGAGGGTGATATGCAGATGGTCACAAATGTAACCATGGTGAAGAAAAGACTTTTAAATTAGTCAGAGGAGTTCAATGAGTTCATTTTTTGCGGCTAACATTTTATAAAGTGCCTGCAATGCAAATCAGTCTTCCAAATCCAGCAGACACTAACTCACATTGCGTGTCCCTTTGCATCGAGGCTAACCTCCTTTACGAACTAAAAAATTTAGTTTCCCCTGATTTCTGAATCTACTGATGGAATAAATATGCATATCGGCTCAGATTTGGAGCATAGTTTTACATAAAACCTCCTTTTGTCTCATTACCAACAGATTTATTTTAATCCCTGCAAAAGTAAATGTCTTTTTTAAATCATTATTTTACTATTTCGGTCTGTTTGTGTGAGAAAATACTGCTACACGTACTGTGCATAAGCTGCAGCAGAGATTGCAGGTTGGTGCCATCTCATATATAATCCCTGCTATCACCCAGGGGAGGTCTGAAAGGAGGTTTATGAGGGGAGGAGTGGAGTGTGAGAAAAAAAAAAACAGGACAAGGAGCAAAATTTATCTACCTGGGAGCACTGAGCAGCCAAAGAATCTGGATGGAGAGTTTTCATATGGAAACCTTGTAAGTATGGTTTTACCTCCAGTTAAAGGATTCTGGATAAAAACTTTCACAGGCAGATTAAATCCTTCAAAACGTGAAACTGCTTCAAGAACTAAAAAAAAAAAAAAATTCACCAGACTCACAAGTCTCCTTGTCCCTGCTCTCGCAACTTTGACATTTTGGAGACGCAAGGTTTTCACCTGACAGCGGCAGGGAGCATACTGACCGGTTGCTATGGCGACGCTCTCGTCTAGCCGAGCAGAGGGAGGGAGGTGGGGAAGGGAGGTGGTGGTTGTGGTGGAGGGGCGGGGGGGTCCTCTCTCCCTGTTTCTAGTCTGTAGCGATAAATGAATGGACACATCTCCGAGAGCCCCCACCCCCCCACCTCACCCCCAATCTCCGCCCCTCTCCCACTGGAGCTCAATGAAAAACAGGCAGTCAACATTTGCTCGCTGACATCCTGGAAAATGAGGTGTCATGCTTGAGGATTTCCATGACAGCCAAATAATGGCTCGAGCTACAGAGTCAGAAGGCGGGATAGAGCAGAATGAAGATGGAGACTATATAAAAAATAAAAATAAATAATAAAAAAAAAGATCCCTTTGTTATTCCTGTGAATAGTTTTAGATTTACACCCAAGTTCCTGGAAAGCTCTGCGAGGGAGTGCTTCAAATCATGTATCATCTCAAGCTCATAAATAAATAACACGAGGTCTGACAGCGTGGAATCAGATCAAGCAAACTATTGAATAATAGAAAAACCTTCCTGTAATGCAGCCGAACGCAGAGACAGCATCAGAAGAGAAAACAGCAACACATGAGAGCTGATGATTTGTATGTGTATAATCAAGTTATATCCCTCATGTGGCTGGAACAAGCTGGGGTCCATCTAAAAAAGGGTCAACTTGCATGCCCTCTCACGGCACTGACTGGGCAGTATTACTGCCGTCTGTTGCTACGGTGACGGTCCCACCCAGCCAGTGGACACTGGACAAATGAAAAAAGGTAAGAAAAGAAAGATGTGGGAGGAGAAGAGAAGAAATAACGTATAACAGGCTTTTTACTTGTCAAAAAGGAGCTTCTCCAGGTTGCGCTCCAAAGCGTATTTCCTGATCTTCTCTAACCTACAATAGCACAACCATTATCGTGTTTATTTCACAGTTTATTTGCGGGGGAAACAGGAGCACTGTCAGTGACAGTATGTGCTGAAGGCGGCAGCCTTTCATGACTGTCTACAGCTACGTATCACTTCCTCACAGGCAGATAAAGACAGCACATAAATATGGGTAATGCTCACATAGCCAATATGACTGTTTGACTTGGCAGCCAAAAAACGTTCGCATGTAAGTAAAGAAAGAAGAACCAGGCAACAATTTCTGATAGGGTACCCTTTATAAAGGCTTATTAAGCTGTGACTGATGGCTTTAATTAGAAACTAATGTTTGCTCAAATGGGCCATGGGCCACATGATATATATTACATCATATATACAAAACTGGAAGAGACTCCATAAACATACAGAGAAAAAACTGAGAAACAGGAAAAAGATTAAATAAAAGAATGTATGTTGTTTTTTTTTTTTTTCAATGCATGAGGTCTGTAACAGCTACTGTCTAAAATCTGTTTGCAGCAAATAAACACGCCTGCTTTCAAATTACTCACCTCACATTCAAAATGAACTAACCTTTTCACAGGAACATAACACATACAGGCAGTGCACAGAAATGACAAATCATCTCTGGCGCTATATCTGATCTCTGCTGGCGGGCCAGGTACTAGGTCTCTGTGTGTGTGTGTGTGTGTGTGTGTGTGTGTGTGTATCGCAGCGTTCATACAGGCAATGTTTTATTTGGTGAATACTGTCCAAGTACAACACGTGGACTTCTGCAGGTTTCACCAAAAGTCTCACATAGCTGTTATTTCCCTGACAAGCCCCTAAGCTCAGCTGGGAATACATCGTACCAAGGTGACAAATAGCAGCTCAAAGACAGACAGATACTTCACACACACCTCTATGCAAACACACACACAGACACACACTTTGACTCATCCACCTCTCCAGGGTTGTGGTCAATCAGATTAGAGCATCATACTGAGATCTCCAAGTGCACCAACACAAATCCATTTATAGAGATAAGCTTACAGGGCAACTGCTAAAACACACACACACACACACACACACACACACACACACACACACACACACACACACACACACACACAGAGAACCAGGGTGAGAGAGGGATGTCGCTTCACCCACTGAGCTGCAATTGGGCTCCGGTATCAGCACAACACTGTTTACAAAAGTCCTCTCTGACCTGCTGCTGTGTGTCACTTCCAAAAACACAATGCCTCCAAAAACAAGTTCAGGACCTCGCCCGGGGGGCGGGGGTCACAAGATAAATCTCAAAGGTCGTGCTTTGCTGTTTCTTTTTTTCTCATGAAAATTGATTACTGGGTTAACTTTACTTTCTCAAGCCTCTCGTCATTATTAAAAAAAAAAAAAAAAAATTCTTTCACAGTAGACATGCAATATGTGACGAGGGGCTGCACGCGATTGTTAAATTAAACATTTCTCTGTTCCAACAAGGCGCTGAGAGATTCACACTCGGGCAAGACAGAAAAGAGAACATGACTATTTCCTAAATTCTGTGTAATGGAAAATAATAGAATACACAGCAATAAGGTGGTCTTAAATATTTAAAAATAAGACGAAGACAAAGGCTTTAATTAGAATAGAGCAGCAGCAACAGTCTAGCGGCTTCCTTTACCAAAGTGTGTGTTAGAGAGAGAAGCGAGGCTCATTGTGATTTATGGTGTTTACAGGCAAAGCTGAAAGGGACAAAATCAGCCCCTAGATGAAAACTGCAGCAGCAGAAATGATAATAAATGGCAATGCAGGAAAACAAATGCACGCCTGTGGACTTTATGCCTCTGTGATCAGATGTGAATAGAGCCACGTCCCTGATGAGCTGTCCACACATTGTGCGCTTAATGTTCCAGAGCGAGAGGACAGGCGGCAACAAGGAGTGCGATTTTTGTTATCTGAGACTCCCCTCGCTTGTCCGCCTCACTTCCGAGCACACCGGTGTATCTTGGCATCCAGGATTGAGTGAGTGGCCCTTAGCCAAAGCAAGCAGGATGTGAATGTGATAATATCATATAGCAGCTCTTCTAAACTTGGCAATCGCCGTTATAATCAAATATCTGGAAATTTCCTAAAGGGCCCAGGCGGGACTAGATCATTTACAGACAGGCTGTGTATGTGACAGGCTACATCAATAGTGTTATTCATTTAGTGGGCAGCTAAATGAAAACCCTGATTTAATACTTACCTGTGGCTCTCTCGGATCAATAACCAATAGAGTGATGGAATAAGGCCCTGCAATGTAAGAAATGCCCAAAATCCATCAACAATATGTGTGAAAAACAGCTGCTGAGGCCAAGTGCAATGACTTCCAGATGGTTTTTAAAAATATATATGTATGTATATATATAAGCTCCCATGAGCTACATATTTCATACACGTTAACATCATTAGAGCTTGGTGTGAGATTCTATTTTCTGTTGATGGCAGACGTAATGTACAGCAGAATGAGTGTTGGTCCTTCCAGCACTTTGGTCCAGACTAAAATATCTCAACCACTATTGGATGGATTGCTATGACATTTGGTACAGGCGTTCATGTCCCCCTCAACAACTTAACTCTTAACTAACTAACACCATTAACATTTCATATCATGCTATCGTCAAGTCAAAATTTTATTTATGACTTTATACCTGCCAAAATAATGCCGTTCTATAGTTGGGGAATAGGTGCTAACTTGGTTGGTGCTAATTTAATCTAAAAAAAACCCCAAAACAATCAATGCTAATATGCTAAATTATGATGATAAACATTATAACTGATACACATCAACATACTAGCAATGTATTCAGTGTTATCAGTTTACTCTGACACACTGTATATATGCATTTGATTGATTTGTTTTTTATAGCCATCTCAGGGGATCTTGTGATTTTAGCCCTTTTGTGTTGCAGCCGGGGGCTACAGTGTAAAGATGTTGTTTATTGTATTGTTTGTTTAATGTCTGATGAATGTCTGAGTGAAATGTGGTTTCTTTAATCAGTAATGTTCTGACAGTGCCTGGGAGTCCACTGCTTTTTATCCCATTCTCCTATGCACCTTGCTTAGATTATATGCTACTTTAGCTGAGCAACAATAAGAAGGATGGTGGGTCTGGACAGCTCATCAGGCCAGGTCTGAGTCTCAGTCCAAAGACCCAGACATGACTTACAGCTGGCCAGAGGCCTTAAGAAATCCTCAGTTCCTTATAACTGCAGCATGTAAAAACAGACATTATTCAGCCCTCCATCCCACAATCCAATGCACGTCCCCTCAGCGGTGGTGTCTCTCTTCCCTTCCTCCTCTCACATCCTTTCCCAAAGCTTATTCTCCCAGGCGCCTGGGAGCAGCTCAGACAGAATGGGGTTAGGATTAAACAAGTCCCCAGCCGAGGATTCCCTGCAACACTTAAACTCCATGAACCCCACCTGGTAAATATTCATGACAGAGAAACAGTGGTATTCCAAGACAAGTGGCGAGAAACAAGCACATCTCAACACACTGGCAGTTACAAAACCAGTCTCTAACACACACTCAAAGGCACAAACCCACACATAGAGACTGACATTAATGGGCATGTAAGAAACATGTACACCCACACAAAGGGAAGAAAAAAAAAAAAGCTCTGTGGATTTCTCAAGCTATCTGTGTGTATATATCTGGCTACAGCCCAAGGCTACATGTCTTGTCTGTCTGCACAACCTTGTCTGGGAATGGAGATGTTTCACACGTCAGAGAGAAAGCCATGAACGCCTCCACTTCTTTCACGGAGAACTGCCAAAAGTAGGAACTGGAGTGAGAAATGAAACACAAACCACACTGCGAGGTAATATGTAATCATGCTCTTTCTCGGAGATGGGAATAATTATCAACTTCATATCATTGCTACAGAAAGGTCAGGCTGTCTTTTGGATCATTGTGTCAAAAAACAAAACAAAAACAAAACAAAACGAAAAAAAAAAAAAACATGGATGAGAATAGTTTTAAGTGAGAGATAATCAAAACCTCAACTCCGCTGTCCTTGTAACCATGAATCTGACACCTTTCGCTACTGGTCAGAGAAACGGTTTCTCTCCTCCTCACGTCTCTGTCATTGTATGAAGCTGACTCAGAACACTCGCTGTCCACAAGCAGGAAGAGGAACAGTTTAGATCATATCCTGTGTGTGAGCTGTGGTTAACAGCCAAACATGAAGGGTATAAAATTAGCTGGACTGTGAGAACTAGAAAGAGATAGGGAGTGGGGGTGGGGGGGGGCACTCAGACCCCTGACACATACAAAACAGAGAAACACACAAGGATACAGGAGAGGGAGAGAGTTTGGAGCCATAACTGGAACAGCTCCTGTTGAACGTGTGACAACTGACTATACCAACACACATGCCATCGTTTGATCGGCGTTGGCTCAGTTGCGAGGCCTATTAAGCTAGAATAGAGAAGGAAATGGCACACTAAAACTGCATATGTGCAAGCTACGGCTTAGGACATTTATTGTGGGTGTGTCTCACACCCATTATCTAAATATTGGTTTTCTAATATTACTCACTCTGTAATAAACACTGAAAAATACCAGCCCACAGCTGACGAAGACCACTGGCTTAGTGACAAGAGAATAAAAAAAGCTCTGTAGCCGTCACGCTATAAAAAAAATAAATAAAAAAATAGATAAAATATTGGGAGACAACTTTTCTTAATTCCTACAGAGTTTGGCCTCTCACAAGCCACAAGAATTCATTGCAATCCATCACATAGTTGTTGAGATATTTCACTCCGGAGCGAAAGTGTTGACAAGACAGACAGATCGTTGACATTGCAATCCCATAAGCTACACTGCATATCCTCATAACGTCTGAATCCGAAATAACCCTAAACACTGTTTCGTATTGAAAGAACCCAGATGATGAGAACTTCTCATCTCATGGCGAAAAAATGCTGCAGGAACAGCAGTGACTGTACTGTCCTGCATTGTGGACTTAAACTGTAAAATTGAACACCGAGGTGGTCAGGTGATAGGCAGACAGCATGCCGTAATCATTTACATTAATCTTAAAGTTATCACAACAGCAAAGTTACTTGAAGTGAACTGTGATCTCACTGCTACAGCTCAACAACCCCGGCCGGCCCAGAAGAAAATATGCCCAACACAGGAAGTAAGAGCTCATAGGAAAGACGTCCCGTAAACTTAAATCAACAGGATATGGATGATTTACAGGGTAACATCTACTGCACTCAGGAGTAGTGACCGGCCACGCCTGAAATGAAGTTCTGAAACCTTTTCTTCAAAGTCATCACTTCCGCTAATCTACAGGCCTGGCACGAGTAAATACTGTAATCTGGTCATCAGACAGAGGGGAACTTGCACCCCACACCCTGCCCTCCTTCCAGGAAACAGTGATGTAAATACTCTGCTGTACAACCATCTGATATGTAACGTCAAACATAGGCTACTGAGGGCTGCAGCTCGGAGGGCAAATGGATCAGATTTGCTGCACTGGTGGCCGATGCACTGACCACAATTTTCTAAAAATGAAAGTTAAGATGGAATTTCATCTCTTGACACGGACGTGCTTGCACGTTCCGCGAACAGGCCGAGAGAAGCGGGTCTTGTTCTTTAGGGCATAGCATTACTGTCTGTCTCACTTCAAACAATATCAAACACAGAATTTCTTCTTGGATCACGAAATTATCCAGGGGCTGAGATTACAGATGCAAAATTGCACGGTGTGTTATTTCAATCCATTTCCTAGCAGTGTTACAGCGACCTATAGGGAACTCATGATTTGAAGAGCCAAGAGGCAAGCACTGCTGTGGTACTCTATCTTTAACAGGTAACAGGAAATTGGCCATTCAGCATATCATCTACAGTCGCTGCTCCAGTCAGCCAACGGACTGATGGATGGCAAGTCACACTCGAGCTGCGACGCCATTGATTTTCTTCTCATAGAACCCTAGACTGCTGATTCAAGATAATGTCAATTTTTTTTTTTTTTTTTTTAAGGCTTCACTGTGATATTGTGGTGATACATTCAGCCCATGAAACTGATATATGAGTTCAGGCAACGTTGACAGGTAAGATTTATTTCAAGGGCACTGATTTATTTGTCTGGTCATGTACATTATTTACAGCTTATCGTTAAATGTGTCCATTCATTTCTCCTGCAGTATCAGGCTTTTAAATAAATTATCGAGAAGGCAGCAAAAACTCAAAGCTTTGTGTAAGACTGGATTTCCTGTTAGGGAAATTAAATGTTGTCTTGTGATAAAACAGCCAGAGCTGTGAGATACTGTGTAGACAATAAACGTCTATGTCATTTAATGACATTTCACAGTATTTACCACATCACAGTTCATCATGACAGTATAAACTGTGATTGTGTTATTAGCCTCCACTGATCCCAAACGCCAGCGCTCTTCTTACTCTTGTCTGTAAATCAGACTGGAGCTACAGTAAATATCACTGCGCTCAGTTCAGTGATATTCTGTAACCACTGTCCACACAGCTGCCCAGAGTTTCCATCAGGCTCACACTAAGTCACAGCTTTTTTCTCTCTGCTTTGGCCTTCCACAGCTTTTCACAATCAAAGACTGAACTTTTTTTTTTTTTTTTCTCTTTCAAGCCTTGACTAGAATCTGAAAATAAGGACACACACACACACAAACACTTACATCTGCTCAGACATGGTCAGGATCTGTGTGGCAATACGCTTGAAACAACCCAGTTTGCTTTGTGCAATTTGTTTACACAAAAAGTGAGAAGACGTTGTGTGAAGAATGAAAAAAGAAAACTTGAGAAGTTCAAATCTAGCACACGCACGCCCGCCCGCCCGCGCACACACACACACACACACACACACACACACACACACACACACACACACAAGTGTTTGGAAAAGCTACAAATAGTTACAAAAAAACCTAAAAGTTATGAAGTCCCTATAGTGCCGATGTCAAAGAGGTGGGGGACACACACACACACACACACACACACACACACACACCAGGGAATCTCTTCAGAGATTTGGAAAGCATTTTGTTTGTAGCGTACTGGTACAGATAGACAAATATAGTGAATAATACAGTTCATTTAGTCTTCAGAACTGGTTATTCTACTGAGCTATTATTTCATTTACCATTAATTGCTGATTGTGTATCTTGCCTATTGAATTAACGTTTGAACTGATGGGACAGATATTTTTGGACCATTTACTTATTCTTTCTAGGGTTTGAGGTATTAGGATTTAGGTGTCTTGTGGCTGGATTTGTATTCTGTACATGCAGTGACTGGGCCCCTATTCACAAGCTCCGGCAGCTTTTTTGGAGTGTCCCATTTTCACCCATTGTTATTATCATATTTATGCTTTTACTTGTATGCTATTTCTGATGTGTGAAATAAAATGAATGATGATGATGACGGTCTAAATATGTATTCCAGTCATTTTTGAGTATTTTATATCTATATACTTTATATTTATATTCCTCTCCTTCCTCTTCCTGAACACAGCAGTAGTGACATAAATGTATCCAATCACATGGGATTTGGGATAATATTTTGTCAGATCAGGAAACATTAATCTGTTCGACATTTTAGTTGAGCCATGTTAACTTGCAGCATTTATTTATTTAGTTATTTTGTTCTTTTTTTTTGCCATTTGTCCTTTATTTGATGGTGACAGTAGACATACAGACGGGAAACATGGGCAGAGAGAAAGAGAAGTGACCATGTTCAGTGCAATCATATGACATACTGTATGTCTTCACCGTTTACCACCCACGATAAAAAGGAAAACTTACTACTCGTTCAAGTCTCTGACAGGATAAATAGAAAAACAATGTAAATTACAACTGAATTTTTTGCTGTAAAGCAGAGTATGAGTACGACCATGGTGAGCAGGAAGGAACAGAGTGAAGGTTTAAGCAGCTGAGGCTCCCTGTTCTGCTTCTTAACAGTTATTGACAGCGATGCACAGTTTTGTTGTTTGTTGAGCAAAAGAGAAAAAAAAAAAAAAAAAAAAAAGCAATCTGGTCATTTTTTGATTATCTACACACTTCAGCATCTCACATCCATTTGTCTGGATCTAGTCTTGGTGCTAGCTCTAGTCCGGCCAGTATCGGTCCTGGCTATCGCTGAAGGGATGAAACGGTTGGGGGCTTGTCAGAGAGTCATGCTACCTGTCACGGGGATTACTGGTGTGGATCACTGGAAAGAGCTGTAAACAAAAGGCCCACGTGCACAGCTCTGAGGAGAGGAGATAAGAAGATGTAGGAGGGGTTTTGATGGAGAGGTAGGGGGGGTCGGGAGTGGGGAGGGGGTTACTGATCATTGTGCCAAACTAGCAGCTGTGTGATGGATTTCACACACATCTTCTCGTCCTTCTCTGCATCCCTTTGTGTCCAACAAAGAGCAAAAGAACCCCTCCTGAGTGCACACAGTAGAGGATCACCATTTTGCCATTCATGTCATTTGCCCTTGCTGCATATCGTGCATGGGTGAGCAAACACACCCCCATGGTCCTTTGGCACGCTCAACACAGGCATGCAATTATTGTTTGTCAGACACACTGGTCTCAGGCAAGAATATTTCCAGGAATGAAAAAAAAACAAAAAACAAAAAAGAATAAAACAAAAAACTGTTCTCATTTGCCATCAGGGAAGCTGGTTGAATTCAGAGTGAATCCATGGATATATCAGACAAATCCAGCTACATGACAGCCCTGAATTGTCTGTGCTGGTATCAGACAAGTGCAGCATCTTGGCTACACAGAACACAAAATCTGAACAGGATATTGCATCCCTCGTGACATAAGCCGTAAGCAGCCCCCTTCATTTTTAGAATCAGTGACATTACACAAGCAAATAACAACAGAGATGCCAAGTCAGCCTCTCCAGAGGGTCAAAAATGTGAGGATTAGACTGTCATTAATACTGAATCTGGATTATACCAATCCTGAGGCAGCTCTACAGCTACAGATTACTTCTATCCCAGCCCCAGCAATGAAAGACAATGGCACTTTTTGTTCCCCCAGAACTGACAGTACCGCACAGTAACAAAGGAAGGACTCATTTCTAATAGGGTCAGGAGTGATTAGACAAGCGGCAGCCCTGGCAGCCCATAGAGGGGCCCAAGATCCCCCAGAATCCCCCAGAATCAGACTGGATTTGTCAGATTACAACCTCACCAACTCCAATTAGCCTATTAGTGTAGTTAGCTGTTGTAAAACTGGCAATAAAGTTTCTAGGCTTCGACTTTTGAAGATATTTCATTATAATACGGGTCTGTAGTAAAAACTAGTCAGTATTAACAGCATATACCTTTTCAAGTTACAAGTGGCACCCCGCTGTCTAGACATCTTCACATATCTTGTGATGGCAGCCTATCCATTACGCTGTTGTGAGCACTGTGGTGCTTTTGATGCATAATTTATCAGCCCCCCACCACCACCACAAAAAGAAATCACACTGAGACCACTGAATCTGTACCAAATGTAAGCTGAAACACTTCACCACAACTTATTTCTCTACAACTAAAAGTTCAAACTCAGAAGATATACTAAATGGCATGGTGGTGTCCTGCTGTATCTGCCGGTTTTCAAGGATAATTAACAGTGTTTTATCCTTTTTTTTGCTGTATTATTAACAGTGCCGCACCTGTTTTCCTTTCTTATGGGATTAAAGAAATAGTCTGATAATTTGGGTTTCATTACCGTTCTTACAATAAAACACGTTATTGTTATTTCAAAGGCAGAAATTCAAAGCAGAGAGAGAGAGAGGATCAGTGGGAGTTACCATAAACAAGAAGTGAAGACAGGAAAATCTGAAGACTGAGGGGGGTGGAGGGGAAGGGAGGGGAGAGAGACAGAGGGAGAGAGGGAAAGAGGGAGAGAGGGAAAGAGAGAGGGTATACAGATCAGCCAGTGTGACCTGTCATTGCCCCACAAAAACAAATGACATCAGAGTAGCTGCCAATCAGCTGACGTGACTCAGAGAGAGGCTGTTAAAAAAACCGCTCATTGCAATCACACCATGGATTAGTCAAATCTCACATAACTCACATCATGTTTTAACATGGAAATTACATCCTGCATTGTGGCCTACAGTGGTGTGTTTGTTTTGAGCAAGGGAACAAGCACAGCCTATTATTCTTCGAACAAAAAATCTGCCCCTCAGTAAAGTGATTCTACAAAACACCTCAATCTTATTCAATTCCAGTCATATTAAAAAGGGAATCAATTTAAAAGGAAAAGTTTAAAAGCAATTACGGTGACTGGTACGAGTGGCTCTAATGAACGTAATTAGATGCGGCTCTGGTGACGAGGCATAAACCATCACAAACGACATCGCTACAGGCGCTTCCACCGACTGCCATTTCAAAGCCAACAATCTCACCGTGCCCTTATTAACTGGAATCATTGTCTGTCATTAGAGCAAACCATGTTATAAATCTATGGACTGCACTTTACATTACATTAAATATCAGTAATCAACCGGATTCCACTTGAACAATCGCTAAAACCCCTCCCCTGAACAGCGATTGGCCAATCATTGCTCAGCATCTATAACTAGACACGGCGGGCCTGACATTAGCATGTCTGGCTAACTAGCTTACAAGCTAAACTCATTGTCTGATATTTACCAAACACACCAAGGCAACATCCTCAAAGACTTTATAACAGTAATACTGTAATGCACCGTTTAAAACTATGAACAATAAAGCATATATATATATATATATATATATATATATATATATATCATCTGTCTGTCTTGTATAAGTACGTAAGCTAATTGTAGCATCCAAACAGGAAAATGCTAGAACAAGCAACAACAATAGCCTGATTTTAGGTTTTTGCTTGTGTTGACTAGCTCTACACTGCAATACAAGAATAACGCATTATTTCCACGTCTTCTACATGGACCATCAACCGGTGATGATGCTGACTTGTAGCTTTAGCCTCCGTCTTTTAGCATGCTAGAATATAAGTGTAGTGTTAGTTACAGCAGATGAAATCTGCGAGTGAAAGTTGTCATTTCAGACAACAAAACCAGTGGTTACAGACTAGACATGAGAAGCCAAACTTTTCTTTCTTTTCTGAAATCAGGGACCCTATTTTTTATACTCACTACAACTTTCAAGTGGTAAATGTCCCACTGTCATTGTTTAAAAAAAAAAAAAAATCTGTTTAATGAAGAAAGAAGAATTCAAGACTTAATGCATTTTTTGCAGTGTTTACATACTATAGCCTGACAGCTAGTGTAGATTTAGTATCATTCTGAACTCAATATTGCAATATTTGTATACCATGGATTAGTATAGATTTCATGTACTGAAAGTTCTAAATTTGAATATATGTATGTGAATAAACATGTTTACTGTTTAACATTTAACTCCAATTATTGTAGCTGTAGCTATTGAAATCAGGAGAGAAATCAGACTTCTTCCTCTCAGAGCATCATACACTGGAGAATGTTGACAGAAAATCATTTCAAATCTGCTGAGTATCGAAAGGTCAAAAGCAGAGTGCGCTCCTTCTAATCAACCCACCTACTGTTCCAGAATAACAATCTGAAGGCCTTGTTTACTCATCCATTTCTGTCACAAAGTAGACACAAGCCAATTTTAATGATAAGATATATGCAGTGCTATGGCACTGAAAAGACTATTAAAGGTGCCCCCTTTCGACCCAACATTACATTATCAAAAGTCCTGCACTAGAAAAAAAAAAAAAAAAATTAAAAATATCATCTAATTTACTGCATGTTAATTCAGTGTGAGCGAAAGCAGCAAATGAGTTTGGGCAGTGATTGAGTGAGAGCCTCCCCAGAGTGTTTGACATACATGAGGTTGTCCCAAGATGAAAAGCTACAGAGATCTGAATCAGACAAAATACTTAATGTTTTGTAACGAGGGCCCACACAGTAAAACGCTGAGCTGCATATTAACCAGGAAAACGCATGAAGAAGCGGGACATTGGGATGCACTGGATGACTTTGGAGAATCCCAGGTCTGTCTGGGAGGCAGCGAGATAAAAAGAGCTGAAATAAGCGCTCGACAAAGCAAAAATGGTTTGGATTCATCATAAGACAAAGTGTTTTATTCTCCTTAAACATTGCTGTGATTTTATTGATTATTGATTGTTGTTCAATACGTTTTGCAACTAATCAACCAATTGTTTGAGCGATGCAATAATTCATGCTACGATTTATCAGCTCAAGGGTAAATGCTGTAAATAAAAAGCTTGGGACGGAGATTATGTGGGGTTTCCCGCTCGTCTACACCCCCCCCCCCCCCCCCCCCCC
>NW_019524864.1:470116-614477 GCF_002814215.2 Seriola lalandi dorsalis
CCCCCCCCCCCAAAAAAAAAAAAAATTAAACCCAACCAAATTAGTTCAGAACCCAAATGTCATCATTCTGGCACACCCATCACCCGTCATCATGTCTGAGAAAAACGCTGTGTGCTTTAAGAGAAGAGATCCCAGAAGCAGGCACCCCCTTTCCACCATCGCCCCAGCAGGATCTGAAGGAAACCTAATTGGACACATGCAAATAAAAGATGTTTTAAAAATTCCTCTTCATCATTGGGGGGATGTATTTTGGCACCAGCAACCAAAGCTCCCTGTGTTTAAAGTCTCCCAGTTGTGCTTGTGGTTGTAGTCTGAACTGAAATATACACCCACCCCCCCTTTTTCACTCCCTCTTCCCTCGTTCTCTTCATTTCCCCTCCACAGCTTACACCCAACCCCCGCCCCCCTCCTATGTATTTCTACAATAACCATTTACAGGCACAGGAATGCAGGGTGAAATGCGTAGCCTGGACCATGTAGGATTTTATGTCATACTTCACACTGATATGATAGTAACAACATGGGTGGGGTATAGCTATAAAAACAACCCTCTGCTTCACCTCTCCCATATTTTTGGAGCTCATGGAAAATGACAGCCACGGTGGCAGCTAGTGGTATCAAGCTACCGCCGGCAAACTAATGAAAACAATCAAGCAGAGCGGCGGGAGCTCTGGCTGTTTATGGGACAAAAGTGCACAGCGCTGAAGGACCCACCGCTCCCTGCTGCAGCCACACAGGACGAGCAGTGAGCAGCTCCAGCTGAACATGATGAAAATGGACTCCAACTAGTTTACACTAATGAGTTTTTGCCATGAGACTAGAGGCATCTTTCTGGCTAACTAAGCGGCTAACTAGTCCCCTGCTGTGGCCCAGCTGCTGGATGTGAGACTACAGTAATGAACTGGTACCAGTACAGAGCCTTGTATTTATTTCCTGTTGTACTTCAGCCTACTTGGACAGGCATCACTAATGGCTCAGAGCGCTGTGTCCACGTGTCGGATTTATTTTAAAAATGCTGCCTAGTGCACAAAAGACTGAACATTTGCTTCAAATCAAATACAACACAGCAACACAAAGCAGGTCTCTGTTTGGCGTCAAAATCCCACCAAGCTGTGCCTCTTAACAGAGCCAGCAGCCATGCCATCTACTGCCTGCCTCCTCGTCTTAAACTAGTTCATCCCGAGCGGTCATAAAAGACTGCAAATGAGGGAGTGTCTTAGTGTGTTCAGAGAGCAAGGCGTTTTCCCCCTCCAGGGAAAACCGATCTGATGATCAAATCCTTTCCTGTCTCCTTGTTGAGCCCCTCTCTGCAGCAAACAGAGGCCGTTTTTTTTTCATGTCATGTCAGCCATGTGTCATACTCTGCTGCCCAAATGGCTTTGATAAAAAAGGCCAGAATATGTGCAGCCCCGAGAGATTACACTTGCAAAAGGTAAACAAGGAAATGTGGAACTAATCGCAGACAAATTCCATATGTATTTTTTTGGGAAGCCACATTCTGTGCACCAAGGCAAATCAGCTGATACAGCAGTGTACTATAACAAAGTGATGGTACATACAATGCATTTCACTTGTTTGACAGTATTCTATAAACCACAAAGATGCATCAGCAGAGCAGGAAGTGGTGAGATTTCTAAATAAGAACAACACGGATACACAAATGAGGCCATCCAGTGTGGCTGTTTTCTAAAGCGCCAGTGTAATTTCCAGCAGGATAACAAATTAGTCATTGTGCAAAAGACACACCACACGGAGAAGCCCCACAGGGAACACAGACTCCCAGCATTAAAAATACATATCCCATAATGTATATTTGTTTTCTGTTAAAGCTCCAGATGCAGGGAGAGTGAAAGAGCGGAGGAAGAGGGTTTTGAACAATTCATAGTTCACCAGCCGTAAAATAGACGTTTTTGTGTGAAGAGCCACCCACTGCACTGGGCTGGGCCTACAAGAGAAACTCTGTGATATTCATGGCCATGGGACACATCATTATTATGATTACCCTGATCTCTAGCCTCATTTGCCTCCATGTCTTGGCTCTCTAGGAGCAGCAGAGAAAAACACTCAGGGTATTTTGCGATAGCTGCCTGTGATCCCTGCTCCTTGTTATCCATCACACATCTGTCTCACTGTACGAGGTGCTCTGAAACAGGGAGGCCCCGAGGACGAGTGGGCGGATATAGGACAAATTAGGCTGTTAACACATGTTGCTTGTTTATTACAACTAGCACTATATCCTCAAGACTTGTGGTGCATTAATGAAAGAGGTCATTAACAGCTCCGGAGTAAATCACAGCTACATTTTGGACTTGGTTATGACTTATTTTTAATAGTGTGATCCTCCTTTGAGAGTGATGCCTTTGTTTTCTCTCCATTTGTTGCACCAAGTCAAAGGATTTTCTTCAGAATAAAACAAATAGTGTGTTTATAGTGTGTTGTTTAGTATTTATACCAAAGCCTATGAGCTTTTTTATGATACACTATGGCCTCAACAATCTCACATCAATAGATCCTAAAACTTTAAAGTCAAGCTGAATGATTACTCAATTAACAGATTAGTCGAATGAAAGAAAATAAAGATTGTTGGTCGGACATTAATAACATTACAGACAAAGCAATTTATTGAGAATTTATCAATCAAAAGATTAAAGGTCTTTCTGTTTATAAAGCTTCTATATATATATATATATATATATATTCTATAATAATACTGTGAAAGTATCGCGCTCACTCCACAGAGAAATGCACACAGCCTGTATACAGAAACTTTGCTTAAAACAAGCCGTCAGGACTACTGTAACTTTGTGATGTCACAACAAAGCAGTCACCGCTCTCAGCCATGCCCCAAACCCGGCCACCTGGACCCACCATCCAACCTTGCAGGATTTGGTTTCCCCAAGTGTTTATCTAAAATCTGCTATATTATTGTTCAATCACTAAGAAAACAGTCAGCCAATCAGAAGAGATGCTCAGAGCCGGAGAAGTGTAAAATATGGGACCTTTAATTGATAATATACAATGTAAACAAATTTTCCCTGCCAGTAGAGCACAAAAACCTTAAAAAAGGTAAAAAACAAACTGTGAAGCAAAAATTGGAAGGAAATGTTTTTATAATATTCAATAAACATGTTTTTTTTTTTATAAAAAACTGTCAATAATGATCTCTACATATATGGCATTGTTATCCAATTACTAGTTCTCACTTCTGTATAAAACACCAAAGAGCTCTTCATGGCTGAATCTGTACTGGCATCAAAGCAGACTCTAATTATGATAAACACATGTCCCATCATTGTAAGTGAATGGTGTGGATCTGGCATTGTCTCTGGCTGAGCACAAAAAAAGGGGCTTTGGCAGTGTTTAGACAAGTGTTATTGTCAACAGTGAGCTTTCCCAGTGGGAAAACATATTGTATGACCAAATGCTACGATGATTAGCAACATACAGTGCAGTACAGCATAATTTTGTTGATAAGCATGAAAACAAGCATGAAGTAGATATATGGAAGTATGAGCTGCGACACGCTGCTGCACAGCGGAAATGTTTCACAGCACTTATAGATTAGATTAGATCTCCACAGCTGAAGGTTACTGTGACAAAGTCATGCATTTCCTTATATACCAGGCTTATCGTATTCTCAAGCTCAAAATTATTATTGACGCCTTCTCCAATTGGTGATTCATTTGCTGATGGAAAATGTGCTAAGTAAAGCCTTTAGCAGGTATAATATTGACAATGGCCCCCATATTAGTTTAACATGCTAGCATGATACCATTTGCTATATAGCATAAAACACATGGTGGCTACAGCTGAGGCTATGGGAGCGCATTTAGTTTTTGCAGGTATCTGAACATTAAATTTTGACCTAATGACAGCGTTAGAGTAAAAGCAAAGTCAACCTCATGGTGCCACTAGATGAAAAGAGGGTTCATGTGGACCATGAACGTTTGTCCAAAATTTCATCTGATAGTTGTTGTTGTATTTCAGTCTCGGTGGTGGACCAAACAAGAGACTGACACTGCCATTGCTAGAGCCATGTGGCAGGCATGGCTAGTAAAAACCAATATCAGCCAATATAATGTTATCAGATTTCCCCTCAAAAATCAATATCAGTATCACACACATTACAAGAGCCCTTCATACTTAAAACCTGTCTGTGTATCTGTTGGGCTATACTTAAACCTGCATTTATTTCTATTGGCTTTTACCACCAGTAGTTCTTTCCAAACCAGCAGCCAGACAGAAATCTGAGAAAGCCAAGTATCATATGTAAAAGCTGACAAGCCTTGCATCACCATTATTCCTGTGTCTCTATTAGTGTTTGCATTTCATTTTATCCAAACCACATCCTCTCTCCTTTTAAATCACACAAATAGTTGTATGATACCATCGCATAACAACGGCCGAAATTACATCCTTAAACACAGACAGGGATTCAATAACATGAAGCATGTTCAAGGTTCCAACATGCTGCCTTTAACCTTGGTCATTTATATCATCCAGTGCAGCTCTGATTATCATCCCATACATTACTGCTTTCTGGTGCTCGCCTGAGCCATACATACCAATTAGCATGCAGGGCATGTCAGCTAACCCCTGACTGAGGGCTCACTGCCGCATCTAACTGCACTCATTCAGACGCATTCATCACAGTGAAAAAAAAAAAAGAAGAGGCGCCTCCACACTATAAAGCTTCCCCAAAGAGTCAGAAGTTAAAAGGTGCCTTTAATGAAATATCTGCCCTCTCAGGTCACGTCACATCCTTTTCAGCTCAACACAAAAAGTGACAACCCAGACACTGAACTAATGCTTGTCACTGTCACTGCAGGCCTTTGCGATGTGATCAGCGCACTTGTAATTACCACAAGTCTCGGGAATACTGATGTTAAAAGGAACCCTGGAGCGGAGAGTTTGAATGAATAAAATAAGACTCCTTTTGTACGCAGTGAATCTACAAATAACAGATGGTGTGTTAAAAGCTCTGCTCTGCATTTATTTGACGTTATAATCAAATAAAATGAGCGTTCCTTTTAAATGACCCTATTGCACTTGTGTGAAAATGTTTATTGATGGTTTCCCAGTATTTTCAAACTGCATCATGTTACTGAAAACACAATGTATGTGTGTGTGTATATATATATATATATATTGAAGGACTGATATGATGATCACAAACAACTCCCTGTGTAGCAGCCTTGGAAGAATGAATAGGAAATGGGCTGCTTTAGTAAGCATCCATTATTCATTAAGTACTGTACTCGTCCATGTCAACAACCTCAGTAGTGACACAGCCAAACGTTATTTCCTCTTTCACTCTCTCTCTCTCTCACACACACACACACACACACACGCAGCTTTCATCCCATCTCTATACGATCATCGGCCAAACACTTAAGAGCCTGTAAACTTCATCTTTTACAATCCAGCTGTATTTGATGTCAGACTTTGATCCGACATTAATGTCCCAGTGAAGACAGGAGCATTTTTATAAAAGGTGAACAAAAAGAAATAATTGCATGTGCTGATATTTTACGTAGAAAAAAAAAAAAAAAGAAAAAGATCTGACATTCAATGCAGAGGCTGATAAGAGAAGTCACAAGACTGCAGGAGACAATGATGCATCTGCAGCCAGGCTTCACAGTTTAAGGTGCTACAGAAACGAGAGGAGATAATCACTCTTTCTATATGCACCGTCGCCATGTGAGACACATCCACGCCTGCTGCTTTTGGAGTCAATTAAAAGCCACTTTACATGTCTGTGTGCAAGAGGGAACATTTCAATAGTTCAATACTTGTTTAGAGGCTTATTTTAGAGGGACATTAACCAACTTAGTAAATGCCTAAGAGTGTTAGGAAACATCAGTAATTCCAACACATATACATCATCAGTTTCACAGTGTCTGCATTCTCTTTTATCTCCAGAGACATTATGCATTTTCATAAATATCAAGCTATCTAGGAATGTGTGGGTGTGATGTCTAATGTGCATATAAAATGACTGCATCTCACACTCACATCAAAACATACAGCCCTCAAAGAAATCAACAACACCAGAATCTTTTTTCTTCCCGCCTGTCAAAGCGATATTATGTTCCCTGCCACTGGATTGAATAGAAAACCTAATATTTGTTTTTCCTAGTCGCTAATTCAGATAAAACGAAAGTAGACTGAAACATGTTTTGAGAGATGTTTGCTTTCACTTCAGTTAAAATCAGGCCACATAGCAAAGGGAGTTAAGCTCTTCTGGGCTCCACCCTGTTTTTCCCTGAGCAGGTCACTAATTAGGTTGCCATATTTCAGCTTTTTAAAAAAAATTTAATTAAATAAATAAATCAAATCTCAATTCAATAAAAGTTTTTATGTTACAATCACATCTCTCAACACCCTTATTTTTTTTTTTTTAATTTTTACAACATGAAACGCAGACAAAAACATACTCATCTAACATGGTTTAAACAATGTATTTTCACCCCTTTGAAGCCCATAAAACAGCTGCAAGGTCACCAGCTCAATGTCCCAAATCTTGTCATCTCAGAGCTTTGTGGTCTACTTTGTAATGTGCTCATGTAGCAACTGACAGAAATACAATAGAGAAAGTATGTGTTGCCTGCAGGGTGGGAATACACCCATATTACTACTGGGCAGCCATTGTGGCATGACATCATGTAGTATTTCCCTGGGCTATATTCTCTTATTCAAACCAGGAGGGCTCAACCTAATGGTTCCCAAACTGGAGATCGGGAACTCCTAAGAATGCCCTAGTCTGTTGCACAAAATCATGTTTTATTTTTTCTGACTTTTCTCTTATTCTCCAGCTGTCTGGACAATTTTACCTCTTCAGGCGTCCGGAGACAGAAAAAATAAGAATAAAAATAAAATGACTCTTTGGCTGAAATGCTCACGATCTGGGGCCACGCTACGGCCGCAGTTCATAATGAGGGGTCGCAAGCAGACACTGCTTCATTTAACAGGGGTCGCAAGCATTTTCTTTCTGTGTCATCCCCTGGATAGAAATGTACCACAGCAGGCTAACAACCATTGTTTTCATTATATATTATTTTTCCAATTATTTTCTTAAGTAATCAGTTAATCAAGAGGAGAGTGAAAAATGCTCCATGCAACAGTTCAAACCCCCAAATATTCAACTTACTATCATGTGAGACAAAGAAAAGCAGCTACTAAGCAACTAATCATTGGAGATCCAGTTGATAGCTCAGTCACTATAACAACTATTAGAACAGACAGGTGGTACTTGTGGGACTTCAGGGGTTGTAGCACTATTTGGAAACGACAGATTGATTTAATTTTAACTTCTCCTCAAAAGATTTACTCTCCCTCTTTCTCTCTCTCTCTCTCTCTCGTGTCTCATGTGCTCGGCCTCACAGTTATCTCAGAGGAACTCACAATGCTTCCTTTGAACAGATGGTGGGTGAGCTCTGACGCATCTGAAAAGGGAGAACCTTGATCTCTGTCCAGCTGTTTCAACGCCGCAGTGATCCAGCTGAGTCTTAAACACAGCTGATAGTAAACAAACACAAATCTGCTCGGCTTCAGTTTGTGCACTTCTCAATCGAAAGCCGCGGTGGCGGTGGCTCACTTGCCCTCAGCGGCGGGCGGTAACAGCCGTGCTGGCCCAGGGTGTTAAACACAGATATTTAATACAGCCCTCCTCTGATGGGGACGCACCCTCTCTATAGCCTCACCGAGGTCCCACCTCTGGTGAGGCTATAGGGTTTTTCCGGATCTTACCAAATTCCTGTGGGCAGGAAGCAATACCCACGTTCACATGCTCACGTTCTATTCACTATCACAGCTCACACTTTTTTTAATGGTCCCATATTTGACACTGTTTTATTTTAAGTTTTGATATCCATATGAGATATACAGTATTTGTGGTTTCAAGAACCAAAAACCATCTCAATGTAGTTTTACATCTCCTCTCTCAGGCTTCTCTCTGGAGCTCTAGTAACAACAGGTTGGTGATCCAATCAAAAGAGAGGAGGCTCAGAGCCTCTTTTCTGACTGGCCGACTGAATGATCGACCGACTGTCTGAGTGATCTAATAAAAAATGTAGCAGATTTCAGATAAACACTCAGAGAAACCAAATCCTGCAAGGTTGCATGGTGGGTGTGGGTGGGCTGGGCTTGGGGCATGGCTGAGAGCGGTTGTGACAAAGTTAAGGAAATCCTGACGCCTCATTTTAAGGCTCACTTTCTGATTACAGGCTGTATGCATTTCTCTGTGGACTGAGCGCTTTGATACTTAGTATAATATAGAACCTGGACCTGCTTTATAATAAAAAAATTTTTTTAAAAACAGACATGGAAATCTCAATTTATACAATATTGGACCTTTAAATACATTGTCACATATAATGTAAGCTGTATATTGCCCCCAACATCCTCCCCCTAGTTTTTATTTTTTTAAATTCCATTGCCTAGTTAAATGAGGGTTACATTTTTATCTCCTCACTGCATGACTTGTAGTGTGTTTTATCATCACTAAATCATTTAAGCATGATGCCAAAATCCAAAGGCAGAATGCAGGGTTTGCATTCTGTACCACTTGCCGCAAGCACAAACAAGCCTATGGTTGCAACATACTGCAGCTTAATGTGCTTTAGCAAGCTTCCACTAAGGCAAGCAGAAAAATAACAGGTCTGATACAAATGCTGTTTGTATCAAAAAAGGAAGATCTTACTACAACAATTCCCATGCCTAATTCATGAGCACTTCTCTGAGTCTGGCTACAGCCGTTTCTGCCGGCAAATATCTGACAAGTTCTGGGTCAGACCGGGCTCATCCCTAATTGTCATGACTTTATACCAATTAGTTCTTTCTCCGCCTATTTGAGGAAAAAAAAAAATGAAGAAGCATACCTTCAAGCAGAGTGCAGTTAATGTGTCTGCAGCCTCAGAGAGAGTGCGGCGCAGCGTGCAGTCTCGCCCTGGCAGCTCAAAGTTAGAATCAGAGTGTTTCCAAGACTTAGCGAGAGGTGGCAGAGAGATAGAGGGTGGGCGAGCGGTGGGGATTAACTCCAGGGCTGGAAATTTTGAGGTTTATACCCGGCAAGCTGTGTAGCTCCAGGTATGCGCAACTCGCTCCTCTCCACCTCGCTGTGGATTTCATTAATCACCACATCTGTTCATTTCAGCACAGCACACCCACGCTCAAATAACATGCACTTCACAAGCATTCCAATATGCCATTTTACAGTCCTAACTGGAGCTGGGGGAGAAAAAAAAAAAAAAAGGACGTGAACATCTTGGCAGCGTGTTCAATTGCAATTCAGTGGAGGTTGGAAATAGCTACTGCAATCATAAACCTGTTGAGTATCTGCACACTAGCACAAACAACCTACCTGTTCACCCTTATTTCTTTAATAATTTACATCTCCCAGTGAAATATTTCATTGCACATGATTTACATAGTTAATATTGTCACAGCTGAGACTTGAGCCAGTTTACAGCAGGGATTACACTTACACCCGTGCAGGTTCCCTCTCCTCCCCCCCAGCAAGAACAAGAGCAGAATTTAACTGGATTCACAGACATGAATAGTAGGGAGATAAAAGCCAAATCAATCTGCCAAAAGCACTCATCAGACATCAGTCAAATGTTATTGCTTCCTGCCATTTGTCTTGGCGAGCTACTGACTGTTTATTTCATTGCATCCTCATTAGCTTCTGCCAAGGCGATTGCCTATTCTTCCTGGGGTCCGCACAGCGGAGTTGAAACGGAGCCCAAAATGAAATGTCAATGCGAAAAATACAAGAGAAAAGGTAAAGACAGTAGAATAGGATGTAACGTATGGCTGCTATACATAAAGAATGAGTTAAATGAAGACAGATGTGTTAAGATAAAGCTGGTAAATGCAGGAATAAAAAGACTATACAGTCTTTTTTTTAAACTGGTTTCTAAAAAAAAAAAGTTATCAATAGTTGATTGTCGGTTGAATTCTGGGAGTTGATTACAGCCAATAAAAGCTGTGTTTTTTTAAGAGGTCAGTCACAAGCTCATGAAAAACAAAAACAAAAATAAACAGCTGACCCTTGCTCACTTGCTCTGAGAATTCAAGTTGAGCTGAAAACAAGTCAAGTGTCTGTGAGGACGTTGAAGATGAGCTAACAGTAATTTCTTATTTGCGGGAGACACAAGTTAAACAAGTTAAAGAACAATCTTCTTCCCTCATTTGTTCATTATAGAGGCAGCCTGGCTCAGGCTGAAATACTTGTCACTTGTCAGGTTGACTACAAGATTTATTTGCAGTAATTTAGTAGCGTCTCTCTGACAGTAATGGACTTAGCTCGTCATCCAGCCATGTTGCCGTGTTATGGCCAAAAGTACAGTGACAGCACAGTGTTTAACCACCAGGATGTCAGCACTGGTCCTATAGGGACCAAGTGATGAAAAGGAAGAGGAAGCAGACTAATTCTCAATGTGAAACTGTGAGAATGATGTCTAAATTAAAATCTTATCAGGGGTATAGGTTGTCAAAGGCCATTCTTTTGTTAATGGTCAGTGGAGCATAATCTCAGCGGTGCCTTGGTTCATTTAATTTTTCATTTCCATGGTCTGATTAGATAAATGTCAGACCTGTGGTGCAGCAATTCATCTCCTCGTCCCTCTACCCTGCACCCCTGCTATAGAAAATCTGCTCCAGGGATGCTGATCTGTCCCTGACCCCGACCTCTGACCTTTTCCCAGGCAGAGAGACCTTCCCCTTGGGGATTAATGTTACATCCAGTGATTATTCCACAGCAAAATTTATTCTGCAGCCATCAACAAATCTCAAACAAGTGTCAAATCTCAAGACATAACTCAAACCCCCCCCCCGGAGAGGAGCCCTCCTACAGTACAACCAGTCTCAGCAGATCCATCCATGATATCTGAAGTAAAATACCCTCTGTTCACCGACATGTTGAAACTGGCTCAGCCGACACAGACAAGCAGTCAGCTCCCGAATATAAAAAGAACAGAACGATGATTGTACTGAGATAAATGGAAAAACAACAAAACAGACAAACGAGGGGGAAATAAAAACCGAAAGGGGAGATGAGGACAAAAAAAAACAAACTCCAAAACGCTTGTTCCATTAACCCACATTGACGCACCGGAGGTTGGCTCAAGTCGCGGCAGGTTGTCAAACGAAGAGCTCCCACAATCTGAGCACACGATGAAACACCGCGGAGATCACAATCACTGCCACATCAGGGCTGAACGCGCACCTGAAATGGACGTTTCAGTGAAGACAAACACCCGTGCGCTGCTCTGCGTAACGGACAGGTAACGCGGCGCCGTGTGAGACCGGGGGGGGGGGGGCGGGGGGGGGGGCAGCAAACCTGACATTTTCCCCGCTCGACAAATGAGTGTCAGCGGGCAAAAGACGCTGTGGTGGGGTAAAGTAATCTTATCACTCACC
This sequence comes from Seriola lalandi dorsalis, assembly GCF_002814215.2. Lineage (NCBI taxonomy): Eukaryota > Metazoa > Chordata > Actinopteri > Carangiformes > Carangidae > Seriola > Seriola lalandi. The sequence goes on from NW_019524864.1 coordinate 481,538, forward strand.
TCGGTGGCCTCGACGTGGAGTCCTGAGCGTAGATTGTCTTGGAAAAGGCGAGGCGATGCTTCAGCGCTGCCGCCTGTCACCGGGAAGGAGGAGTTTGTGTTTACTCCAACATAACAGAGAGCACGCACGCACGCGCGCACACACACACACACACACACACACACACACACACGGATCGTCTTCCTGGTTGGCGAAGAGAGGGAGCCACTGTCTGGCCACAAGCTTCATTACAACACGTGTGCGTCTTTAACGATTTAATTAACCTGGAGGCATCCACTGTGTCCCAGTCACTCCAGATATGGTTTGTTATTAGCATTGTTCCATTTAATCCATGTTAAGACAAAAAATAAATAAAAACTCGAGCTGACTGGAGTGAATGAATGAATGACTTTGTGATTTAAAAAGAGAAATCCCCCAAACTGCTTATTTATTACTCTTACTATTGTTACTGTTACTATATAAAAAAATATTCACAATATATGTAGATTAGGAAATTTTAAGTATTTAATTTGAATTTTAATAAAATATAATAAATATTGAATATTTATATTATTATTTCAAATAGAGGTTAAATTCTTATTTAAACATATTCTGTAGGAGGAAGGTTGTAATGTTAATCAGATGAGAAAATAAGTTGTATGACCTCTGTATTTTATTGTAAATTTACCTCTGTAATGTCATGTAATAAGGAAATATATTAAAATGATATGAGAGAACAGATATCACTGCTGCTGAAATCATGATCTTTTTTCTAATGTTAACTAAACTTAGTTTAAACAGGATCAGTGGAAAAAATGTTGCTAAATCATAAACAGATCACTTCTCGTCTGCCATCAGCAGGAACTCCTGAAGCTCCACTAGCTGCTGAAAAATAGTTCCACTCTTCCTGTCTTGTCTCGTAAATCAGCTTTATTTTTTATCGTAAACAAACATCACACAACATCCCTATCATGAGCCAAACGTGTCATTGTGTCTTTTGTAAAGTGATACCAACCCCTATCCCGGCTTTAGTGCTTCATTGATACATGTGACCAGATAATATCATTCCTCTTCCCGAAACCTTTTCTTTTTTTAGTGAAACCTGTTAATAATTAATCTGCATTATGTTTTATGACCCCACAATTTCGAGAAGAGGACTTTGAATCCAGAACGTTGTCAAACATGTGCGTAGAGACTGAACCACAGGAACTGGAGTTATTAAAAGTGTCTTCTACATGTTCTGAAGTTGCTTTGTTCAGTATCCACTGTTAGTACTGGCCTTTCAGAGAAGATTTCACCAACCCTCACTATACATCCAGACATGTATGAGTTTCTTTTGCTGACTCAGGTCTCATGTTTAACCTGTTGGTGAAATCTGGTCCCTACCATGACAACCAGCCCTGCCTGTTCTTTTGGAACCAAAGGTCACAGTCATAATCAACAGATTTTATGACCACCAGTCCACCTTTCACTCCTCCCAGGTAGGTAAGTCATACACAGAATCTTTGGAGCATCAGAGGGTCCTAATCTGCGTCTGAGGCTTCGTAAGAGCTTTAGAGAAGTCTACGCTGGGATTTACATTGAACCAGTGCCTCTGGGATACAGCGATAATGCCTTCCACTGCCAAAACTCTATATTTCACATCCTGCGCGCTGGTCACTGCCATGTCTGTGGGGCTGATGGGATACAGCATGTCAAAACAGTGGGCTAGGATGACCATGGAGTGCGCGAGAGGAGGAAGTGGCTTCTTCAATGGAACTGCTATAATCACTCTGGAGCTCTTCAATGGCAATTTGAACAGATCCTTTTGCCCCTTGTTTGGAAGCATTGATACATTTGAAGGTAACTGTCCGAGGCTCTCGAAGGGCCGGCTCACCCAGATTACAAGATACTTTCTCACTCACATACAGTACATATCCGTCTCTGAGATTTCCTGCCTTCAACAAACACCAGCACTGTAAAATGACATTTAAATAATTCTACAGCAGCAGAAACAGTGTCCCTGTTACTTTGAATATTTAAAAAAAAACATCCTGTCAGGCACCATGTCTTTCGTTAAAATGGTTGACTTGACCCTACCTACACCAGTACTGCATATTAGACGTGACTGGATAACATCTTCAAATTACCAGCCTGTAATCATAGTTGTATAATGCCTTGAAGATATTTAATAATGTTCTTGTGGTGTGTGTACGTGTGTGTGTGTGTGTGTGTGTGTGTGTGTGTGTGTGTGTAGTGATTCCTAAATTGACAGAAACAGGAGTCACCCCGGTTGTCCTGTACGCTTTGGTGGTGTGCCTGTTGGCCCTGTGTCTGCTGTTCTCTGTTTGCAGCATCCTTATCTCCCTCTACAACAGCGTCAGTAACCCTTATGAGACCTACATGGGTCCTGCTGGAGTCTACGCCTGCAGCTCGGTCAGCGGTAAGTGACACATATGTTGCGGCACAAAGCATCCGGGAGAAACTGGGAGAAGTGGAATCGTCGGAAAGAAATAAAGCACGAAATCACTGATAAAGACATTTAAATGGAGTTTGTGGTACAATTTGTGACAGTACTAACCTTTTTTTTTTTTCTTTTTTCTCCCTGCAGCATGCCTGTCAGGTGTGGTCCTCATCATATTTGCAGTGAACATCAACGTGACCAGCATGGGGGAGGATTTGGTGAAGAACTTCTCTGAAGCTGTGCCCGTAGACCTGCAGAACAAGTCCGCAGAGATGCTGCTGGGATACTACCTGATCATCCCTTACACAGTGCTCTCTCTCTCTGCCATTGCCGTGATATACATGTACGACCATGCAGCTTACAAACACAGGAGAGAACAGGAGAGGCCTACCGAGGACGCACCAAAGGAGATAATGATGTATTAATGGCGACGGCGTCTTCAGTTTTCAGTGACATTGATAAATTGCTCATCAAGACTTTAAGGTCTGTAACTCACTGTCATGGGAAATTACAGAGATTATAGGTAAGTACAGTAAAATATGGATGTACAGCTTCTTTAATGTACAAAGAGTAGGATTAGATTATCAGTGTCCAAATATCACGTGTTAATGTCCTCATAGTATGAGCAACAGTTTTATCATTTCAGCTTTTTAATCCGAGTTTATTGATATATAAATCGAATTAGGTTTATATCTTTTATAGTTTGAAATTACTTTGAAAAATCTATTTATTTTGTGTCTGAACATTTTAATGTTTGTTGGTTTAAAAATATATTTTTTTTTAAAGTTTATTTTTCATATTGGAATGAAAGTCAAATGCACCTTTAAATCTTCAAAACATCCACGTCTTACAAATCAACAGCTAAATATGAATTTAATTACATTTTTCTTTGTTATGTGTAAAATGAGCAAATGTAAATAAACAAATGAGATGAGGTTGGCTCTCCTTTTTATTTTAAATGATGGATTTACGGCCAACTTTTATCCGTATTTTTGTCTTTCAATGTTCCCGATTTAACTTCCTTTTTTTTTTTAAGTACAAAACATATGTAGTTTTAAATCAAAGTAAAGGCCATAAAGGTTAAATTTGAATAAAAGGTGAGAGAAGTGGAGAAAAGTGGCAGTGGGAATTCATTGATGTCTGCTGCCCTCTATCTCTGACAGGATGTAAATGCAAAGAGACGTCCCAAAACAAATGTCAAGTCAACAACTACACTGAAGCAGGAGCAAAAGAGAAAATGATTTGCTTCTTTTCAGTCATTATAAATTATTTTATGTTATATTGTTATTATTGGTGTTTTTCTTTTTTTTAGTCATTGGATATTTCTGACCAGAGAAAAACAAACTATGAAGTAAATACAGCTGTCATTTCTTTTAATATCTCCAGGATGGATCAATGACACAGGATCAAATATCACACACATCTGGATTCTCACAGATGTTCCCTCAAATGGAAAACTCAAGCTTTAGAATAGACGTGGTCCCCAACCATTTTTGTCAGATATTCCCCCACAGTAACTGTAACACCACCCACCATGTTCAAAATATGAGTTGATTACAGATTACATGTTATTTTACACCATTAATTATATAAAAGCGGATTGTTACAGAAAAGTCTTTATACAGTTGAACTGACAGTGTTTAGGTTTGGTCGACTTTGCTTTTCAGGTGTTCATCCATACTTTTAGCTCTCTTTTTCAGCAATTTGTTCATTAATTTTCAGCTGAGTGTTTAAACCATTTACACTTCTGGGTTTCAGCCTTTACCACTAGCATTAGTTAACTATTTCAACAGTTTACCCATTTCTTTTAGCTATTTCAAATTTAAAGCACTACTTTTATCTAATTGTTCCAACTTCTTACTTTTAGCTGTCTATTCAACAGTTTTTTAAGCTAACCTTTCTGCTTGCTTACTGTTAACTACTTTTCATGCGCTCTCAATCTTAACAGGTATTGTTCAATATGTGGATATTTTTTTTAATCAAATGATGAAATCTATTTTTTGTTGGTTTTTTTTCAAATGAGTTGATCTACTCTACAATCTTTCCACGTACTGTCCCACTTGGCAACTGTTCCTCCTGAATCACTGACAGAGGCTGCATGGATTACTTCACCTTCATCATTTCATGGCTCATGACAGAAGCAGTGCTTAAGCTGAGCCCTTTAAACTTCAGTGATGCATTGCATCTTAACTGTATCCACTTCCATGTGGGATCAACTTGGAAAAGCCTTGATGAGAGATAAAGATTTATTACAGATCTGTTTATTCCATTTGAAAGGATTTCGAGTAAAAAAAAAAGAAAAAAGAAGGTAATACTGACAAATACAGTGATCCAAACAAAGCTGGTGATTCTGTAGAAACTGAGAAAGATCTTACTGAGAGTCGATGTCTATTGTCTCCCTGATCTTCAGATGCTCTCACAGTTGTGATTCACATGACTGTGTTGACATGAGAGCAGGGGCGAGGTGTCCTGTTACTGTTTCCCGTGTCCCATCACTCAGGGCCTAAAGTCTGTTTGGACATGCCCTTTCCAGCACCTCTCAGCCCCGCAACGCCTTCTACTTGCCTTCAAAAGAACCACTCTTTCTTCAAGTTCTGCACTTCAAGGGACCTGCGGAGGGATGCAGCAATCTGCTTTGTGGTCGTCAGCGTGAATATGTATTAAATTTCTCAGAATGCATGCTTTATACAATGACTCAAAAGCATCTTAGGCCCGACAGAAATTCTGTTAGTGGAGTAGAAAATACACCATGCCTTCTGAAGTATAAAAGTTTCATGTGAAGACAGTCAGAATAAAGTCTTATTTATTAGTCCAATAGTCTAAAGGCACTGAATTTTAATTTCAACATTAATTGTCTTACCTTCCACCACACTCTTGCCATAACATTCAGGATGCAGGATGATGCAGCGTAGTGTAACCCTGCAGCGGTGACCAGGACCCAGTGTGAAGCCGGGGCAGGTTGTATTCTCCAGAGGAGGCCGCGTCAAAGCCTGTTTCAGCACAAACCTGCTGTGACATTGATAAGCTCTTTACAAAACAGCATTGATCTATCAGCCATTACATACCCTCTTATTTCAATTTTTCACCCTTTACCTGTGAGACTGCAGCCACTCACTAAAAGACAAAATATTAAAACTTACCTTGATTTGATTTCTAAAATTATTACTTCCAGTCAGCTGTCACATAAACACACTATGTATTTTTTTACTTTTGCCATGATGAGAAATACCCGCAGGGAATAAAGGCATTTTAAATGGCTGTAGTATCCCTTGATTCTGAACATCAACCTGTTTAACAGCTGCCAGAGGAGACATTTAACTGTATCTTTTACTCATCTTCTCCCGTGTGCGCTGAGGTGTGGAAAAGCTGAATTGCTATTGCGAGACCCCCCTCCTCGCCGTTTGCTGTGCAAACATTGATTGAATCAAATCAGAGATGGGCAGTAATCTCTTCCTCTCTACATACTCCCTGTCTCTTGGCTCAGCAGACTGAATAAACTCAGGATTATGCAGAGGCCTTGAGCCCTGACCACTCACTCTGTGTGATAGGATTAAAGCGGAAACTTTTGTACCTGTGAAACCTTATCCTCCCAGGTCCCGCATTACAGAGGCCTGTGAAACAGACACCTCCAGCTGCAGGGCAGGGGGTGCACACATTCAGCCGTGTAGAGTCCACTCTGGTCGGGCATGGCGGGTTTGGGGGGGGGGTCTAGTCTCCTTCCACCTTCAGGAGCTCTTTTCACATTGACAACTGAGAGGTATGGGTGGGTGCATATATGTAGGTGTTGGGGAGGGGGTCTACAAGACTTGTTTTAACACTTTCACAAACACCAAACACCTAAAAAGTTTTTTTTGACTTACGAATTCATGGATGCATTATTACTAGTAAAAAATATGAAAAATAAAATACACCAAAAAGTCTCTCAACCTGAAAACTCCATTTACGTCCCAGAGTCTTTTAGTTTTTTGTCCTTATCATTATCTGGCTGAACGACCTTCTACCCCGCAGCTGCTGTAAAATAGGTGTGAGTCTCATGACGTGTGTGTCCGTGTTGTATCTTTGAATGATGTAATGATGTAATTTATGGCACTGCCACTGATCTGCCTTGACGCCTCACGTTCACAGCAGCTGTGCTGATAGCAGAATATTACAGATTTTACATGTCACTCTCATCAAACTTTCTTATACTGCCTATTGTCTACTATCGTTAATGGTTGTATATATTTTAGACCTACTCTAAACTGTCTGTGGTCTTTAGCGGCTTTTTAGTGGGATTTCACACCATTCACAAATAATTTTTCAAACTTAAACACAGGAAAAAAGTACAAACTTACATCTATTGTTGATGGTTCATTACGTCTTTAAATATTACATTCGCTTCTCTATATGTATACTATTTTATTCATTTGCCAAGGCGGAGAGGGCTGCCCTATATTTGACTTAGAATTTAGATTTGAAATTCAAATTTCACTTTAATAAAAGGTTGGGGAGAACAGAACTAATATTACAAGAGACTAACAAGAGCTCCACCTCTTCTCTTTGCTCTCACACTCAATCCCACCATGTGATATTGGAAGGTGGGCAGGTTCCTTATTTATCTCTGTCATTAATCTTAATTTGTCAGTGAAGGCTGAGGTGAAGGTGGAGGGAAGGAGAGAAGGAGGAGGAGGAGGAGGAGGAGGGCTAAAAGGTAATTGCACCCCTGCTGCTCCATTATGGTGTCATTCCTCTGTTAACAGAAGATAAGATCTTCTCCAAATCACCTGAAGCCAATTCTCCACTTTACCTGGTTGGGACAGAGAAACAGAGAAAAAGATATGGAGGGTATTCAACCTCGTCTTACAAGCACGAATGAGAAAAACTGAATTAATCAATCTGTGCAGAATTTTTCTGACCAATCTGTCTGTGTTGTAAAAAAAAAAAAAAAAAAAAAAGGACGTCAGATGTCGGATGACGGTTTACAGCCAGAGTGATGGATGGAAGGAGGGCTGAGCACTTTCTCTGCCCCATGCCGCTTGACACTGTTGTTGATTAATGTTGCCCTGATTGGCAGCTGTGATAGATATCAGTGGGTGCAACACGTAGGGACACACAGTTAACCTACTGACACAGCACATGGTTGAACTGAATTGGCGCCATTTGACCTGGAAACAAAGAAGACAGTTAACATCAACAACAATAAATCTTAGAGGGAAGTTAAAAAAAAAAAAAAAAAAAAAGCTAGAGAATTTAATAGATTTTTCTTTATGTTAATTAAAAGAACCACTATACAGTGCAGACAGGTGGTCCACAGAAGAAAATGATAAAATAAATTTTTAAAACAAAGATGATGACATGATCTTCAGTCCTTGCATTTCTTTCTGTTTTGCATACAGAGCTATCTGTGACCTGCTTCTTCCAGGATAGAGCCCCAATAAGTACTCATCCTTTTTTCCTTTCAAATCTGGGCATGCAGACATTGCTTATTTTCCTGTGCACTTACAATGGTGTATAAGAAATCAGTGAATGGGCGAAAAAAAGAACATGATATACAGTATGAATCATTACTGCATTATGTATTGAGGAGAACGGTACCTAACCACGGAAACACTTCATAGCGCTTAGGAATGAAGGCTATGATTGATTCATAAAATGACTTGTTGAGGATAGTTTTGACACAGACTTTGCGGCTTTTATGGTCCGAGGCCGGGGCAGATCTTTTGCACTGCAGGAGGGCATCTAAGCCTGATCGCCTGTATAGAAATATGTGTTTTAAACCACCTGTTCAAACCCCATTCAGCGAGTCAGTGCGCCAGCAGTTCCACATTGTCCTGGGACCTTAGTGTACCTGCTTAAAGGTCTCCTTTTTAACATTTTTTTTAACTGATCATCTGATAATGACCCACAAATTCACCTTTTCTTTTTAATTTTCATATGAATAAATATACAGTCACAGTTTAGTCTGAATCTTCTGCAAATACATTAGGCCTACATGAGGCTAAGAGCTCTAAGAGAGGAGAGTAAGTTGCTCAGGCTTTGCACCAGGGGGCAGCAAACAATAACTGAATCAACTGAATCAAACAAATCCCCACCTGAAGCTTAAAGTACAGAGATTGTTGTGTTTATTGTTACCCAATAACTGGGAATTAATCTGAGTGTACCATGAAATCAGGGCTAATATACCTTTAGGTTTGAGCGTTAAGCATCTTGTCTATGTCATATAAGTTTGTAATATTCCGGAAAACAAGAGCAGCATAAATACACTCCTGCTTGATGGAGGAAGCAATGCTTACTTTAACTATTCTATTTTACACGTGAGTTTGTATCTCTTAGCGGTTTCAAGGTTCATCTGTGTCTCCGCGAGATAAAAGGCTTCAGTGTGAAGGAGGAGCACAGAGTGTCACTGGAGCGGGACACAAATCCATAGATCACAGACACCGGACTGTAACTGAGATACTCAGTCACAGGCTGCAAGCTGTTCTCTAAATCCATATGGCCGTAAAACCTACAGAGATTCCAGCAGTCTGCAAGTCAAGGACAGCACATATAAATTCTAGTCTGCAACACTTTTTCTGGGCAAAGAATTGAGGTGTATTAGGGTAAGCATAAGAAATGGTGTTAATGTGAAGGTTAAAGAGCGGCTCCCACTATCTGTGTTACTGTAATACTGTACACTGAACGGTTTTGTGATCATGTCTCATAAAAAGCTCTCAGCGTTGCATGGCATCAGCTCCTGTCAAGGCTCTAGGAGCATCTGACAGCACTGAGTGTCTTTTACAGAAGCCAGATGGGGAGAGGTGCCAGAATAAAGTGCATCAAGTGCCCCCTATTGAGCTTTATGAACGGATTAAAGGATTTGCAAAGCTCTGTCACAAGGCCGTCAATCATTGTCACACCCGCCTGAAATTTACGGCACTGACCACAGAAAAGGCCTCGAGGCTGTTGTCATAAAGAGTATAATTTCATCTGTCAAGATGTTCGCCTCAACATCAACACCTTGAGCGATGAGAATGAAAAGCAGAGTTTGGGACCACAACACAAGACTCTACAAATTACCACAGCATCGCAATACCTGAAGTTTACCTTCAGGAATGTTGCTGCAATTCAATACTTCTATGCCTCTGCTCCATTCATCATCAGGTTTTCCACCTCTCCTCTGAGCTGTGGCACCTCAACGCTATGATGCAGAGTCCTGAAAGCTGCAATCACCTGTCCGTCTCTCCAATAAAACAGAGGTTCTTTGAATGGGGCAGAATTTGATATCGGCTTTCTAAATCCTGCATAAGAAACAATGCAGCCTCTCTACAGGAGGCAATGTTCAGTGTCATTCAGCACAGGCCTGGAGACACGGTGTCTGACTGCTACAGGGATCACAAGTGCTTCAGGCCTGTTTGCATCTGTATGAAACAATTTGTCCATATAAGCAGATGACCCCGAACTCACCGCAGGCCTGACCTCGTTCCATTAAAGGAAAACTGTGCTTTATTACAATTTGGGTCAAATTGTCTAGTTTTGGGCCTTATTTCTATTGGCCATGATAACATTATACTCACTGAAGTAGTTTTAGATATTTGGGAGGCACTGTGACATCACCAGAGCAAAGTCCAGTGGGGCAAGAAAGATTCAGAAATGAATCTGACAGTTTGGTGAAATTATAAGAACTAAAGCTAAAAACTAAATAAACACATTAAAACTGCTCCTTCATCGCACAGGAAAACTGTGAGTCCACATGATCCTGTGTGTGACTGAAACTGTTAGGGACATTTGAGTAATTTTACCTTTCACCTTTGTTTCCTTGTTCAGATATATTTAGCTAACCTGAGGGTTCATTTAAAACTAGTATGACCATGTGATGGCTTTTTTTTTTTTTTTGTCCTTGGTTTTGGATCAGTACCAGTGTTGTTATTATCATTATTGATAGGAAGTATGGCCAAAACTACAAAAATATGTAATAATTTGTAATTAACTGGAATTTTATTTTTAGACTACAGACTATAGACTACAATAAAAAAAAGGTTTTTTTTATAATGAATTGTCCTATTTGTATTTGTAGATTTAGTGTGTCAAAACATTTTAAGCTACACATATACATCTTTATACAAATCCACACACATATATATAACACGTACATTCATACTAGAGCTAGGTCCACTACTCTGTGTGAACCTTGGTCACAATTCCTTAAAGAAAACCCAATAAATATCAGTATCAGCCTCAAAAATCCAGTATCAACTTGGCTATAATAAATACATGTATAGATATATACATGTATACACACACATTCAACTAAAAAACAACATCAAAAGTATATTTTCAGTTGCACTGTTTCCTAAAATAAACTGCACACATAATTAGATCACCGCTAAAAAGAAGATATGAAAGCGGAGGTGGTGAAGATAAAACTCCCAGACTTGTCTTCACCCTGTGTCAACTCATCACCTCCTGGTTGGGTGTCAACGCAGGGAGGAAGAGGAGAGAGGGGTGAGGTAGAGGCAAGGAGGGAGAAGGGGAGCGGCTGGCAGGAGATGGATGGGGGGTGGGTGAAGGGATCACCTTGCCAAATCCGCTGTGAAGGCCTCTGCTCAGTGCACTTAGCGTATAGTGGCTGGAGCCAACATGTAGCAGGGTGTAGGTCTCCCTGAGGCGACACTCAGGCCCCGGCCTCCCCGCCATTGTCATCTGTCCGTCTCTCAGCCTCTCCATCCAGCAATCTGCCTGGAGGAAACTTACTTCCTCCCTCCACATTCTTCCTCCCTCCATTACCCCCAGGAGGAGCAGGGGAAGCTGTGTCGAAGGGGGGCTCCCAGGCAGGGTCAGGGAAGTATCGATGTCGGTGCCGAAATGTTGGGGTCTTGCGCTAATTAGATCATCTATCGAGCGCTATAAGCCACAGAGTGAAATCTTGCACATATCCTTTGAATATATTGGACGGTGGATGCGTTATGGTTTGAGCTGCTTCATCTGTGACAGTGATAAGATGCTTGCACACCTCACTGAATGGAATGGCAAATATGTCATCATCCTGAGACGCGGCCTAGCCGGGCCGTTTCAATGAGTGCACCCGTGTCAGGGTGATGTATGGACGCAGTAACACAACCTCTGTGAAGGCATAGGGGGGGAAATGCTGCGCTGCCAACCTCCATCTCAGATCCTGAGCAGAGGAATAGGGGCCGCATGTAAACATTTGAGACGTGTCACTCATTTCTCCTCTGGAGATTTACAAGAGACCTGGACGCAGCCTGACAGCACCAATGTGTGAAAATCAGACTCAAAGCTCCAACCAGAGAAAAATTCAGAGTTCACAGTGAGGAAGATAGACATCAGATAGCTCAAACCAAAGGTCAGCCACTCTGTTTTTAACACTATGGATTACACCTTCAGAGGTTTGTTGGACAAAACACTGCCCTTTGGCTTTTTATACATTTTTTGCAGCTCACAGAAAAGCCTGCTCCAAGTCTCTTAATGGAAATGGCTTGGGAATTCGTTTGTGAGGAACAGCGAGAAAAACACTAAGTCTTGGAGGAATTTCTTCCCCTGGGGATCCTTAAGTGATGTCCATCTCCCCTCAGTCATTCAGAGAGCTGAAACTGGAGAACATGACTGACACTTTGAGTTCTCTCACTTAGGATCTTTTAAACAATCTATTTATAAGAATCCAGTTGTACTTTCAAAGGGTTAGTTCAACCAAATTAAAATATATATATATTTTTTCTCACTTATTTTGCTGTGCAGATAGTTTGGGTTGTATTTGCTCAGGCATTGAAATATCCAACCTGTGGGAAATTGAAAATATATATTTAAAAGGATTTAAAAGGACATCACAAGCCGTGTTGTTTTTATACTGTTTTCATGTCTGTCTTCTATCTCAAAATTTAAAAAATAAACTATTAACTGTGCCCTGCAAATGGTAGAAAGTATTTTTAATATTGTACATGGTCCCTTATAAATAAATGAAACAAATAAAAATAAACTGTGTACAGAAAAATAACTTCTTCAATAATAAACAGATCACGTCTTTAGCTGGAAGTGCTGCCACTGAAAACTGTTTAAATGCAATTTTCTATTGCTTTCAACAACAAAAACAGAATAACATTAACCTTATTGTGGAAGCAGAAATCTCAGAGACATCCATCTTAAACCCAAACAAATAAAACCCAAACTATCTTCAAAGGAAGATACCTCTAGGGTTAAGTGAGAAAATGTGCAGTATTTATAATTCGGGTGAACTGATCCTTGAAATTCAGAGTTCATCACATTCTCATGAAATAGTTTTATTCTCTAAAGTGTTTATAAGCACCATCAACAAAGTTAAAGCAGGAAAAAAGTAAAAAATAAAATAAAATAAAAAAAACAGAAAAAACACAGAGCTTCTATATTAATCTATAATTACTGTATTTTTATATAAAATATTTGCACTGGAGTAATCAGTGCTACAACCTGCCCAGCAGAGGCCTCCCTCCTCCCTCCAACCAGAAACCAAAAACCTCTGTCACCAGAACCATATCAAGACGGAGGACCCTGAGACACAATAAAATCGGAGATGTATGGGAACCATCGAAGTAGAAATGTCTGCAGTGATTTATCCCAGCATGCCTTTCCCACTTTAGACTCAGACATGCCTACATGTGAAGATTTAAATGTAAGATACAGGTGAGGGGATTTAAAATGACCCTGACAGAAACTTTGAAATATGGGAACATAAATGTACATTCTGTCAAATGGGTAAAATATCATATGGGTAACACACACTCTTCCATACAGTGAACCCCTGCCAGCTCCTGGAACTGGGCCCAAACCTGGATTCTGGGACTAGTTGCTCACAGTATTCTGGTGAAGTTGCTAATTTTACTCCATAAATAAATGTGCGGTTCATTGACCTGAGCAGAGGAACTATTCAGTAGGTGATTCCAAACATTATTCCTTGTGCTTTTCAAATGCTTTCTAATCCTTTAAGTGTGACACAAACACTTAACAAAGGAATGCTTCTTCGCTGTGCATAAGCACAACCCGCTGAGAGGAGAGTTCTCCTTGCCATAAGATGTCAAAATAATCAACTCAGAGTGTTCAGGAGCTGGCACGGCCTCAAAGAGCTGGCCATCATGTATGACAAAGCCCGAGTCGAGTCTGCAACCAGGACACAGAGGAAAAAAAGACCATGTCTGTGAGAGCCCTGGACCAACAGTGACAAAACAAACACCCAGCTACATACAGCAGCTTTACATGTAAGGTTACTGGACTTCTCAGCTGTTAAAGGAAAATCTATTCTCCTCTTTATCTACAGTATGTGGACTCTGTTGTTACAGAATGTGAGTTAATACAGACTATGCAAAGCTGAGACACGAAATAAACATGGACAGAATCTGATGACTCATCTTGCATCACTATGATCAGAGCTGAAATGATTACTTGATTACTATTAATTGATTAGTCTATTGACAGAAAAATGATCAGCAACTATTTTGATGATAATTATTCAAGTAAAAATGTCAAACATGATCTAGATCCAGCTTCTAAATTGTGACGATTTTCTGCTTTTCTTTGTCTTATGTGGCAACAAACTGAGGAAAAAAGACATTTGAAATTCAAATTCATCACCATGTAGGATTTTTTTTATTTCTATTTTCTGACATTTTACATAGCAAACAATTAATCTTTGATTGCATGGGATCTTTATATATATTTTTCCTCCTAATTCCTTACCTTTTTTTTTATTTAAATAACTTCTTATATTTTTATGTACTATTTTACCTTTTGTGTTTTATAAAAGACACAATATGATCAGACTCAGAACTTTGTAGATTAAGAGTGACTTGAATTTGATTGTTCTACTGCCTGTCACTGTTTCCCTGCTTGTGAGATATGGTACATGTGACATATTCCATAACAACCCTAGATGACACTAACGGTGGAAAATAGAAGCAAACTCACTATTTTAATGACGTACGGTGCTCATTGTTTTTCCTCACAAAATCTAAATCTCTGCCAAACACAGACCTGCAGTATGTTCATAATCCTTAAAACAACTGAGTAAAAAACTCTGGGACTCAATAGCAAAACTATTTTGAACATCTATAGCAGTCAGCAAAGATGACCATTAGCCATCCAGGTGATCACTTTTTAAAACTCAATCCATCCCACATGTAGGATGGATCATTGTTGTTGACTGTAAATAAGAGTGGGACCTGACCTGCAGGTGTGCTTCCCTCCAACTGTTGCTGAGGAAAAGTGAGACAAGAACAACTTGAAAGACACTGAGAAGTTTTCATCTTTACCCGAGAACGAAAGATAGACCGGTTAACGTGAAATATCAGCTAATGAACATTTCGTGAAGCCAGTGCCAACACTTCAATTTATCCTCCGAATCCTCTCTCCACTTAGATCAGGAATTTATTTCCTCATTACACAACCTTTCCCTTCAGAATCAGTGAGTAGACTGGCCTTTGTTGGAAAATGTTGGGTTATATGATATGGACTTTGGCAGAGTCCATATCATATAACCCATATAAGGATGCATTGTCTGTGAGAGCAGACTTTCTTTTGTCCTACACAAACTCTGACAGCTTCCGCGGCTCCAGCATGAGCTTTGCTTTTAATCAGAAACAACACTGTACACTTGATCATTCTGTTCACACCAGAGCCAGAGCACCGCCGTGCTGTTACACTGACACCATTATCTCAGAAATACCTCTTACATGAAATACAGCTTTGTCTCTTCTCTGCTGATATTTGATTGATTTATTACAAACTCTGCAAATAAGCAAACTGGTTTTTCACAGCTTAAAATAAAACCGTGGGACAACAAACATGTGGCACTTTCACGGATCTGCAGTTAAAGCACATTTGATTATTGCATCCATTACATCCATGAGTAGCGTGATTCATCTGAGGATCATTTTAAACGGTTGCCTGTCTCTGATGTCTGATTGTGCACTTTAGCAGGTGGCTCTTTTCATTAAACCCAAATGCCTGATGATTGTGCTCTTCATTAAAGGCTGTCCGGTAATATAGGGCTGAGATGATTGCCCATGCGGTGGTTAAATATAGTGGTTGGACAAGGCCTCTGCCACTGTGTAATGAGAAAAGTCAATAGAGCCGGGGCTATTACTCTGTCAGCGCTCATACCATTACACATCATCAAAAACAGCACAACTCTCATCATGAATGAATGATTCATCCTCATTATATTTATTGGAAAGATGGCCTAATCTAATTGTAGAAGCAGTCCAACCTCTGCATAGCTCAACATGTGTCATTATTTTGTATCCACTCTGCAGGCTCTCTCTTTTATTGAATGATAAATGCTGAGGGATTGATGCATTCTGAACGTTCATTGTAAAGGGACATGTGATTATGAGGTTTTCCTTCTGAGAATTTCTTTCTCATAAGTAAAAGGACTGATAGAAGATGATGTAATCTACAATATTACTTCTGTTCAGTCAGTGAAAGAAAAGCACCAAGCTGTAAACTCAATCATTAGTGTGTGACCCATACAAGCTCCCAGTGTTGACATGTACGCAGAGGGCAGTGTGCCTGGCTTATTTAACAGAATGGAAATTAACCATTTGTCACTCCCCCTTCATCAAATTCTCTCTACACTGCCGTGGGTCCACATTTGACACTGCTGAATGCTGACTGCGAAGCCTGTCGACTCTTAGGGACAGGTACAGGACAAAAGGGGGATTTACAAGACCCAACCACACATGCCCAGACACCAGAAGAGTCCTGAGACGGACCAACACAAAGCATCCTCTGTCTGCTCATTTGTGAAGGCCATTAATGTCTAATCATATTCAAATGGCTCTTGAGGAGCCTTCTGAGCTGCCCACCAGTATGCAGATGAAGGTCAGGGGGGCTTGCCCTCCAGGATTTGTCCCAAGCTGGCTCTCCCCTCCTGGTTTGAATCCCCTGTGGGCCTGTGGACATGTCATGGCCCATCACCCTGCAGACAGACAAGTCCCTGACTGGGGTCGTCCACTAGACTGGCAGACTAGCTTGATAGGTGCTGTTCACCCCCCCCCCCTATTGTGATTTAACTGCTGGTCACAAGCGCCATTAGCATAATGATAAGAGATAGCGACACCTCCCTTTGAATTCTATCAGGTAGCCTGAAAGCTCAGTGTAATGAAAGGGATTATTATACAATTTATATAGGGAGGGGCACTGACAGTCGCACAAAGCTATCTGGTCAAGGCCTGACCCACCTAATGAAGATGGAGTCCCATCAGTCTTGATGTCCCTGTCAGTGAGTTATTCCCTGGCAGTTTAAAGTAAATAGAAAAGTGTGTCTCCCCACAATTCCTTTAACGGCCCATTTAAGCTCATGGAACAGAAGAATATGAAGAGAAAAAAAAACTTAAAGAAAACTTGGCTATGCCTCCACAGACCTTCATTCAGAAGCCAATTCACCACTTTCTTGTCGTAGTGACAAGGGTTTAAAAAGCTGCTCCATGCTGAGAACAGTAGGGGTTAGAAAAACAAGGATATTTAAACCACAGCCTGAGAGGGACACTGAGACATTGTGAGAACTGCCAAATTCCATATTGGTTTTTCATATATTTTACTAAACTAACACCAGATTTCTATCAGATTTATCTATCTGATAAAGCATTATCTCCCCATAGAAGTGCCTTTAAACATTAGCAGTCCACATCCTTAATAAGATGTATACTGTGACTCTCCATCCACTGCAATCTCAGAAGGATGGAGTATTTCTACAGGGTTTCAGGTTAAGAAAAAGGGGCATGAGAGTGAACTAGTGATTCACATTGATCAGCATACCATATCCATTTCCAAATACAGTCCTTCCTTTGCAGTTTTAATTACGCCTTTGCATGTCTCAGATTATCTGAGGCTTGTAAAAACCTATTTACCCTCATGTTGAATATAAAAAAAGGCCTCTTTGTCAAGTGGGGGCATGTCAACACACTTCTGTGGATGAGCAGTGCTGTCAGCATAAGGGTGGAGTGGATACACACACACACACACACATATATGAAAACATGCATGGGTGCACGTGTGTGTGCATCCTGGATTATGTCATGGCGCTGGAATGCAATCACATGACAAAGGAGAACAGGCTGCTTTAAATGAGTTAGAGCGACACGGCAGACTTGTGTTTTTATCACGAAAACACGGCGTGAGTTACAGCAGCAGAGTGAACTCAGCTCAGAGCAGGGGAGCCTTTGCAGCAGCAGTGAGCCTGGAAGCCCGTTTCCCCAGACAGGGTGCATGTCTTGTGTTTATAGTTGACACACAAACTGTTTGGGGTTGATAGACTCCAATACCAGTCAACACACAGCACTTGCTGTGCGCTGATGTTTGTTTGAACACTTGTCTGACAAATAAGCATCTCCTTTCTGTTTCCTGGGCTGCTGCTGCTGCTGCTGCACAAGACAAGGCTGATTTTCATGTATTTGGTGTCTCTTTATTTCTAAAATAGTCCCTGCGTTCCACAAGGAGATGAATCCAACAGTTTTTCAAAAAAAGGTAACAATGCCTAGTCTGTATTTTTATACTGTGTAGAAATTTCAGCATGTTAATTATTCCAGGCAATAAAAGAACAGCCATCAATGGTAATAATATTAATAACTGATTATGGTATAATTAGATGCTTAAGGGGGTGATCAGCTTATCATAGTATTACATCTTCTTGATTAAAGCAGTTTTAAAGTGCAACCTTTCTTTCCCTTCTCTTTAAGATGATAGCAGCTGCCTCAGAAGTGAGCCAGAGCCTTGAAGTGCAGGCTGAGATTAGTGGCGAACACAAAAGGAGCGTTTGGAAGGGGGGCATGTCTGTCCCTTTTGAAAGGCTATCATTTAGAGCCTTCAGCCGCAGATCATCGGCGGCTTACATGGGGGAAAACTTGGTTAAATGTTGATCAGGCCCATTATTTGACTCTCTGTGAGGGGTGCGTTTGATGGTTTAGGCTAGGGAGGACTCCAGAGGTCTCTGAGGCTCAGTCTGTCTCCCCTCTCCTGTCTCTATATTGGTATGCATCCCTCATAATAGAGGCAAGAGGTAGGGGGTCTCATTAGGGGCCGGGGGAGTGTTGTTTTGGTAAGGGGGGGGGCAGTCAATGAATTCCTGAGGGCAGATGCACCATCACGTAGGACTGAAGCTGCATTATGCATCACAGGAGCAGGTAAAACAACATAAAAAACACATAAGACCAATTCTCATTCACTTCTGCAACTTCTATGCTGTGAAACAAGCGTGCATCAAGATCTGTTTCAAAAGTGCTCCAGGTGGGCTGCGTCTTTTGACAACAGGAACTTCATCTGATGTAAGACTCACACTGAGAGATAGCTTCCTTTAGAACTACTCGCAACGACTGACAAGTGGTGCAGAGGTAGCTATTTTAAGGATACCCTGAGTACTGAATGATCTCCCCACTTCCGTCTCGCCACCAAAAGTCCAGGCTGCAGCGGGTAAAATGGATTCCCTCTGGGCAGCTACTTCCTCTGTCATCTGTCACCGCTTCCTGTCTGTGAAGAGCAGGTAATGACAGCATGCAGGTGTTGCTAGCCGGGTGGTATCACTGCAAGCTGTCAGCAACACAAGGCATGCCCCCTCCCTTCCCCACAGAAATGTTAATACTGTTTGATTCAGTTGCTTTAATTTCAAAATGCAAGTTTAAATTACTTTTCAGTTTTTAAAAAAAATGTGTTTCCAACTTATTCATATATTGCAGTAATCACCAATAGTGAGTTCTGGCGTGCACGATAGGTCAAATGCACCATTATCATGTGCAAGAGTTAAAGTGGTCCCTGAACCGAGCTAAAATGATTACTTATTGGCCGTTACTCAGATATTTGTTCTGCTGCACTGCACATAGAAATTGATGTTCCGTGAACCCTGGATATTTTTCTCATAAGGTCATGGTTTGGAATTTCATGTAGGTGATGAATGGCTGCAGATTTACTGAGGAGTTTATGAGTAAGCCTTTCACTGTATTGACTTTATCAGAGAACATAATTAGAAAAGAAAAATCCATAGTGATAAAGAATTTGGGAAAAGGTTTTCTTAATGGAGTATTTTCTTTACATATTTGATTTTTTTGAACAGGGGGTTTGTTTAAAGTGAGTCAGAAAGACCCATAACTTGTTAGAAACATCAGCCTGGCTGATGTGAACTTTCTTTCCCGGCTTCTCAGCAGTGTGTAAAACCACTGCCATGGTTTGTTATGACAAAGGTCACGGATAACGGATGATCTGCCTACAGTTCCCTAATGTGAGAACAAAGACTTTGTCAAAATATATTCCAGCAATATAGTGAGCGGGGGATAAGTTACATTGTTTTGGGGATAGGTTTTCCAGACAGAGCGATGTGAAGACAGGCCCTGGCTGTGGATTTACTGGGACTCGTTCTAGTCCGTTAATCCTTGTATCTCTTTGACTCTTTCCACAGGTTCCTCTGTTGGCAAGCCTCACGGGCTCTGAAGTGGCTGCCCTTCCTGTGCTCACCAATAATTTCTAGTCCTGGTGCAAGCAAACCTGTTTTCACTGGTAAAATGGAGGGATAATCAAGCTTAACATGATTAAAGAAAATTATATGTACAACAAAAACAACAAATTGCATTGTGAGAAACTTGTTTGAATTTGATAAGTGAGAATCTAATGTTCTTAGATATGTTAGCATTCAGGAGTAACAGAAAAATAATAATCCCAAATATGAATTTTCATTGGAATAAAATCTAAAATAAAGAAGAAAGAAAAACAAAGTAGAAAAACAGAGTATGACATGTGTCTGCACATTTTTCACATGCTCTCAGCAGCCAAGCAGTTTGCACTGAGCTGCCTCTTCTTCTGTATAAAATAATCCATATGGCTGCTCGTCCGGACCGAGGATCCCATGCCGTTACCGACCCATACGTTAGGCTTTTTATGGGCCTCGGAAGGGGAATGATGAAACCGAATCAGGTCATGCCAATTGATAGACATTCGCCTCAGCTATCATTTGCACACACCATCCTTTTAAAGTGCAGCAAAGAGAGGTGCTCCCCCTCCCCACAGCCTCGTAGTGGCTTCCCCAGAAGCTGTCATCATGTTGTTCTCTTAAATATTTAACTTCCTCAAGAGATTGAGCTGTAATATAAGAAATTATCCCTATAATGCCCACTGACTGCTACAAACAGATGTGAAATTTCAGGGTAGACCCAGACTGTAATCAGCCCCCCTATGGCCAAGCTATCATGTTCTTCACTGGGGTCAGACACACAGTCTCCCTTTTCATATTACCCCTCAGATTTGTCTGTAAGGTAGTGTTATATGGGCTGTGGAGAATTATTAGGCTCTGGACACATCTTTTTGTTTGAAATCCCGAATGCTTTACAAACCAACAAATTGCCATACAGTTACTTGTAGATCTCTACATCATCAGAAATAAGTCTACAAGGCATGACACAGCAAATACCTGCACTGCACATTTTAAAAGCAGGTTTTGGGAGGCGAGGGAGGGTTGCAAGTTTTGTTGCAGTTGCTTATTTATCAGTTGAGATCTCGCTTAACAGCTAATGGGAGTTAAGTTTCTCACTTTGCTGAGTGCAACTCTATCCAGCAGTGATACATCACTCACTGGCTAACGTGGACAAGCATCCAGGTCTCAACAGACAACTTCTCTTAATAACTTTCTGGTAGTTCTATCTGTGCTGTCTTCAATTGAAAGTAAACCTAAAAAGTGGACCAGCCCTGTTTGTGTATTTGTTTATGCATTCTCTCTGTAGCAGTTGGATTCATTAAGTAAAATTCACTTCACATGAAGGACATACCCATCCCTGTTCTCCATAGTTGGCATTGGATGACTTGTTGGTATCTACTCCCATAAAGAGAAGGAGGATTAAAATAATCCAGTTCTGAAACACCAGCTCCTTCAATTATGAGCCAACCTCGCCTTTGGAGGGATGACCCTTTGAGGCTGAAACCCATCATTATGGGTTTAGCCCACTAGGCATGTATGGGGACCGGGGCCACCCTTATGCTGAGGTACTCTGCAGGGCCTGGGCTTTAAGCCCTCGAGGCAGGGGCCCTCAAGCAGGTAGCACAGAGACATGGTGGCCTGACTGATATTCATGTGGACCGGGTAAATGTGCCCTTCAGGCACAGGGCACTGGAGCGTTACATTTCTGAGAACTGAGAGGGGAAACTTGGAAAGCAGCTAGATTTACTGGTGTGATGTGTTTGCTTGCATGCAAGCTTCAGTTAAAAGTTGTTAACAAAAGTGGGTTGCTAGTAAAAATAGCAATACCAGTGTAGAGATGCTAAACAACTTGCGTAAAAGTACTTAAGTATTAGCATAAAAATATGTTTGAAGTACCAAAATTAAAAGCACTGATTATGCAGAGTGACCCACTTCACAATAATATCATTAATAGTAGCTTAATCTACAATAATAATTCATAATTTATTAGTTGATTATATATCTGAATCTGCAAAGTAACAAGTGATTCAAGCTGTCAAATAAATGTAGTGGAGTAAAAATGACCGTCCACATATATTTCATATAATATTATTTTTCATATAATACTGAATTAATGTTTCCTGACAATTCCACATTGAGTGACAAAGTTGACTGAGTTGTAAAGAGATGACAGTAATAAGAACTAAAAGGCCTCTGAATGTGCGTTCTACTCTATTCACTGGACGTGATGAGGATTTCAACAGAAAACTTGTTACTGTGAGAACCTGCTCCTGTATGACAAAAATCCTCTTTGTCTGATCCGTGGCCCTGCTCCACAGATAATAGAGCAAAATGTGGCCTGAGGGAGATAATTTGTTCCCAGATCTTCAGATCGCAATATTTTCATTTGAGCCCAGGAGGGGATCTCTTGAATTGCCAGCTTCCATTGTGTTCCAACAAGGGGCACGAATGTCTTGTCAATTAATTTTTCTTTTATTCCAGACCACAGAGCGCCTGAGTGAATTCAATTATCAACCAATTAAGAGGTGTTTCCTTTTATTTACACGCTTTGATTCCGTGCGTATCCATATTGTTTGAAAATAAGACAGGAGCCGGGTGTTAAATCACTTGAACATTTAAATTTTCTCCCCAATAGCATGCTTTCTGTTGTGTCCCCTGGGCCGCAAGCACAACAGAAGCACATTACATGCCGTTGAACTCTCTCGCCAATTGTTCCGCAGATGCTCTTCCACAGTAGTTCCCAATACAGGAAAAAAAAAGAAAAAAAAGAAGAAAACACAAATCCCATTAACAGGATTCACACTGACACACACGGAACAGCCAGCGTTTTGCGTGACAAGACTTTGGGAATAGATGGAGACAGGTGGAATATTCAGCAAACAGGTTAACATCAAACAGGCGCAGTCTGAGTCAAATCCAGCCCCAGACAAAAAGCTGAACTTCTGAACCTTGTGGAAATAAGTTAAAGGTCTGATTGCTTGTTGAAATCGGGCTATTGGAAGTGACAAGCGGAAAATGTCTCTGTCTTACACACTTTACTGCTTACAGCCACTTGACTTCAGATTTCCTGACAGGCTCTAAAGCATTTCTATTGGTTTGATTCCCACTTTCTTACAATTCCAAAAGAGAATTTAATCTGAAAATTTGTAAGGCCCTTGTTTTTTTTACTGGCCTGACAGGGGCTATGAAGAGAGACAGAAAACACAGCGGGGTCTCCAAAATATTTTAAACGGCCGATTTAACTTGAAAATCTACAAAAAATGGGGGGTGGGAGTGTTCAGAAGGGCCTTTTGTGCTTCATCTGAATCAAAAACTGTACAACAGGAAACAAATAATGACCTCTTACAGATTCAAGTTATTTCAAAAGTAGCTGATGAAACTACTGTGTGACCCTGCAGTAAGTCTCAATAAGAATATTCTAGGAATATAAAACTTATAAAATCAAGGAAAGACCTGACATTACTTTCATAGCCAAGTGCAAAATGGGAGATTAATAAAGTATATCTTTGAAATGAAAATTTAAATATAATATTACACAGTTTAGACTGTAATTTCCCTGATTGGTTAAATTCAACACTCATGAAGATGAGCAGGAAAATGACACATAAGCCTTGAAAATGGAGTTAAAATAAATGACTTTTATTCAAACATCGACATGAGTTTAAATAAAACACAAAACACAGTTCAGCCTAAAATACACGTCACGTTTTTCTTATGAAAATAATTTCTGTACATATGTGTTTTCTTCTTCGTTTAAGACAGAGTCGGCCCAACCGAACAGCTACAATAGGTAAGAAAAAAATAAGTCAGTCCATCAGTTCAAGGAGAGGCTACATTGTTGCACTAGTGTGAACAAACCATAATGGAGCAGTGGCAGTTTATATTCCTTTTCTAATACACCGAAATATATTTTTTCACTGTTTGGAAGGATTATTGTGAAAGACACCAGTTTAATCCCAGTGGTGGTTTTACAGATAGGCCTACCAAACCAGTTAATGAGTAATAAGTAATAACAGTAGGCTACATATGAAATGTAAAGGCTAACAATGAGTGATAAATTACTTATTTTTCTGTAAGCAGCCCAGCACTGATACAGACAGACAGTCTACACCTCTGTTCCTTCCCGGCTGTATATTAGGTTATTAACACTGAAATGGTTGGAGAGGCTCTGTACTGATGTGTAATAATTAATTCTGTTGTTGTCAGAGTTCAGAGGAGAGATTAAAGTGGGCGAGTAGGAGCCCAGTCCAGACATGCCCTCTCTGGTCTGAGACAATCCCCCCAGGTGCCCGGAGCCGTAGTCCCGCTCCCCGCCCCGGGAGCCTTCGTTGCTGCCGCTGCCCGACAGCAGCGAGTTCACGCTGGACACGAAGCTGCTGAAACATGGGCTGTGCTCCGCGGAGGGAGGCGGCGAAGACGACTTAGGTTCCGTGGAGGCCGGGGATCCGTGCAGACTGGGCGGGGAGGAACTCAACAGGCTGGCGGTGTCGGAGAGCTTGTGTGGGCCGTCTTCTGACTTTACGGGGAGAGGGGTATTGTCAGCTCCGCTTAAATCAGCTCTCCTTTTTCTCTTCCGCCTGAAGTTGCCGTTGTCGAACATCTTCTCACAGTTGGGGTCCAGTGTCCAGTAGTTTCCTTTACCTGGACGAGCAAAAAAAAACAGGGTTAAATATATGGGGGACAGATTTGGAGCTTTATTTTTTCTGTTAATGTGGGTTTTCATCTTTATAATTTAATTTCCTCTAAAAAGTACTCAAACTGACAATGAGCTGAGAAGATTTTGTTGTTTCAAGAGGTTTCATTCATTTTAAGAGTTTAATCAAAACACTAGCAGCATCAACACCACGACAATGAAAACATCTCCACACAATAATACTTAATTTAGTCAAAATAATCCAGACTCACCGGGGTCATCCTCGTCCCGGGCCACTTTTTTGAAACAGTCGTTCAGCGATAAATTGTGACGGATTGAATTCTGCCATCCAGCTTTGCTCTTCTTGTAGAAAGGAAAGTTGTCAGCCACATACTGATAGATCTGACTCAGAGTCAACTTTTTGTCTTGGGCGTTCTGTATGGCCATCGCTATCAGTGCTGAGTAGGAGTAAGGTGGTCTGACCATCTTGAAGAGTTCCTGCTGGCTGGATATGGACAGCCACCCCAGGTCTGCCCCACCGAACCCGGTGGGAGGTGGTAAAAACTGCCTCTGGTTCGACCCGTATCCAGACTGAATGTAGGACGTGCTGTTGTTCCCGGGGAGATAAGGAGAGGAGTTGATGCTGGGTCCGTTCAGCCATAAGTACGGGTTCGCGGACGGAGACGTGTACTCTCCGAGGCCGTAGCTAGAGGGGTGCGTGGGCGGCCTCTGAGGATGATGATGGTGGAGGTTCTGTTGGTACACACCGTAGTTGTCGCAGTACACGGCCATGTCCAGGAGCTCCTGAGCGCTGTGGTGCTGAATAGGGCTGGTCTGCTGGTTAGATGGTTGGTGTCCAAAAGCGTTCATAATCCGCCCTAACCAGATTCCCAAAACCTAATTTCGTCTGTGTGCGTCTCCCTCAGGACTGAGCTCATCCTCAGAGGGAGGAGTATTTATGCGCAGCGCCCGGAGCCTCCACAGGTAGCCCACTGAAGAAAAGTTTTGGGAGGGTCACACCTCTCTTTTCTGTCCCGCAACAGCCCACTTGTATTGACCCAACCTCCCTATTCATGAGCATCGATACTGCTTTTAACTGCACTGCTGAGCTTTACGATATTTTTCAGGCATATTCACATTAAGGAACATTAGTGGTTTACATCTGTCATTATCCGTGCGTAATTACGCACCGGAGTTTATCCTGACTGCGGCAAAGTCCTTATCTTCAAATTCACTATTTAAACAAGCCAGCAAAAACACATGTTTAACACATAGTAGAGCGATGAGAATATTTGTTTTCATACATTTGACAAAATTACTGGAGGTCACCAGAATGAACATTTGTCCTGATCGTTTATGGATTCAAAATATGTGGGTTTTTTTATGCTTCGTCTTTGTTCTCCGGCTTTGAGATACAGTCATCGAAACTACAAGGTACAACTTGAACTCCAGTTTACAAGAGCGTCCATGCATGAATAGCAAATATTAGTTTTTTAATGCAAACTTAAATATTTGTCACTAATAGATCATTATCACATTTATACAAAACTACGTCTGAAATAGCTCCCTTTTATCAGCACCCTGATGACCAATAAATACGGGTTGTGACAATTTAATATAAAACAGAATAAATTATAATTCATGTGCTGTTACGCACTGATCGTCATCATGTCTGAACTTGCTGAACTTTCTGAGCGACGGTATCAAACCCAACAACAAAGAACCGCGTGTGTTTGTAAAGAGCCACCTTCTCTTAAAAGATATTCGTTTGCAATAAACACTTCACAAGTGCCGCAAGTTTAGTGTCAACAAGTGACTCGTGGAAAAATTACCCCCAGCAGGCTCCCGAAGAAAACATGGCCTACTGTATCTGCCCTGCAAAATAAAAGCCGGTCCAAATTGTGTGCCAGTTATGTCGTTCTGTTACATTAACATTAATCAATTCTATCCACAACAATTCAGAATCAACAGGTTTTCTCCTGCTTCAACTTTGGTATTATGTAATTAAAATGTGACTTTAATATCTAAACTGAAATCGATCAAACTGGAAAAATGTTATGACTTAGAATAAGGTGAAGAAAACATTGAGGCAATTATAAGAGTATCCTTCAACTGCTGCTTTTACTTTAAAGTTAAACTGGAATAAACACCGTGCAGGACAAGATTTCATTTACAACATGGAAGTCCTAGAAGGCTACTAAAGGGGGTTAACACATAAACAATATTCTGCTCCAGCAGACTTGCACTATTTTAATTTTATTTTATCCATCTGGTCAGAGGGACTTTACCAACCCTGGTGGTTTCTGGAGCCTGGAGCTGGAGCTGGGTCCGACCTCTAGCAGGTAAATGGTCTGAGTTTCGACTGAGAGTAAAGCGGGAACGAGGATAATTAACCCACCGATACTTTAGCCGCCCTATAAAGTTTGTTGAAAGCTCTTTCTAATTTAACTCGTAAACACATACAATAACAAAACAAACCCACTACAGACTAATATTCTACACAGACTTCGTTTCCTTGCAATCCTTTGACATTTTGTCTCCCACGATATTAAGTTATAATAACACGTCTGGAACTTATTACTGTGTGGCTGTGAACTACTGTATGTGATAAATCATTTTGAAATATGCTGCTGTTATAAGGGCACACGTTAATAGGCTCAAGACTCGTTCTGCTGTGTGTTTACGACTCACTCACACAACTGAACTTTAAATTTACAAGCGAGTGCGTTTTGAATTTGAAAATCATGCGTAGCCTCCGTGCTCAGGTCTGCTGTCATCCCTGTGAGGAGTGGGCTCTGCAGGTCGCTGCTGCACTCCTGCACTAATCGGCAGTGCATTCCTCCTCTCCATGACCTTGATGTAATTGTTTGGCTCCAAGGCGTTGTCCCGACCACAGGCTGTACAGCAGTGGCAAGCAGTGGACTCCATGGGAGGGGAGTGGCATTTAACCCCCAGATGAAAACAACGCAACCTGTTAGGTGTCTAACACCCAGTACAGCTAATTACTGCTGACTGCTGACTGGACATCTGAATCTGAAACAGTCCAAGCAAACACCACAATGATCCTCCTCAGCCTCACACTTTAATATTAATAGGAGGTAGTTTTTGGTTGCTGATAACTTTTAAATATGACACATTATTTTGTTTAAATAATGCCAGTCACTCAATCACTCAGTTTGCATTGGGCTTTATCTAAAAAATAGGCAGACATCAGAAATCGGGTGCAGGAGCAGCCATCAATCACAATTCTTCTTATCTGTTTTTCTCTCAGATTAAGTTCAGTGATGTCAAATGTGGTTCAACTTGACAAGCTCAAGCCTCGACGTCATTGTAAAGTAATAATTCAAACATGCTGTCTGTGTGTGTGTGGGAGGGGGAGAGTGGGGGGTGTCTATTGTTACTCTGCCATGTCTGTCTTCATCCCCCGTTTCCTCAAGCTTTTTGAGGTCATGGGAGCTTTTCTTTGGGAGATCAAGTCAATCATGGCGAGGTCACAGAGGTAGGGCAGAGCCACCACAGGCTCCTTCAGATTGAGAGCAGAGGGAAAAGAAACAGTGCTGCAGGTGATTGAGGAATCATCCATACTTCTACTTCTCCATTCAGTATGTATCAGCACATTTTACTGCTGGGATTAGAGTTAAACACCCGCTGGAATCAACAGAGACCCTCAGGGTTAATAAGGCTTGTTTTCTGCAAACAGTCTTGGCTTTAACAATGTGGCTGTATGAGTTAGACATCTGCTAAGTGTTTATTACTTTGAAGTAATTACCAGACTATCAGATGTATTTAAAGCCAATAAAATCATGAAAGGCCCAGATAAAGTCATTAATTTTGACTGTGTAAACAAAATGATCCCTTTGTGCAGCCAGAAGCCTGTCCTTCTCAGAGACTCCCCCTAGTGGAGAAACAAAGCAAAACAGACAACACAATTGGAGTGCTAATTAATGTACAGTCTGGATGCAGAGTGACATGTAAATGAAAGCTGGTCTTTCTGAATACTTTGCACAAGGTTAATTCTTCGGCAGCTCTGGCTTCGTGCAGGAGATTAAAGACACTTGAACTGAAGCAATGTGATCTGAGACTTGGCAGGCACCGCAACTGTCTGGCCTCGGAGCATCCTTCATTTCCACACTCAGTGGTCTTTATTCTTCAAGATGGCAAAGACATATTCACTGCACAAGACATTTATAATAGGATCTCTAGCTGAGCTTTACATTTTTTCTCAACCGGCTTCACAAGTTTAAAGAGGCGAATAATGGATATTTTTGGAGAGTGATCTCTTTGCTTTTCTTTTTAAACACTCCAAATCTCACATTGTGTAATTTTGACAACTTATATGGATGTTGACAAAATAATGTGCAGCATTTTAAATCCACATTTAGCTGCTACATTATGCAAGGCCTCTGTATAAAGAACTCACTTTTAAAGGATAATATATTTGTAAACAAGTAACAGAAAATTTCGCCTTCAGCAGATAAACGTGAAGAGTTTTCTAGTGTCAAACTGTGCACATGCATAATTCTGCAAAGTGAAGTCCAAATCTAAAGAATTTATTCATTTTTGTGTGTGGGGGGGCTTCAAGTTTGCTTTTAAGGCATTCGGGTCAGTAGCCTCAATTCAAAACCCAAATATTGTTAGCACATAAATATCTCACAGAATTTGTCCACCTGCGAGGCCCAAGAGGGAAATCTGTTTCTCAGTATTTAGATATTTCTCTGTGTTGTCCCCTCTGACCAATTACTGTTTGGCGCTGTCAGTCTGTCTCCCAGAGCTGAAGAGGGAGCCCTGCAGACAGCACGCTGACCAAGGGAGAAATACAGCTAGCTGGGCCTTCTGCTTCACCGCTGCTAGTTGCATTAGCTTAATTCTCTCCTCTGCTGGGCAGATTTACACCTCTGCCCCTGATTACATCCTTGGAGAGATCAGAAGTTACTGGTCTGTTAGAGCCAAAATCACACTGTGCTGGGCTCACCATCAGCTGCAGAGAGGTTAAATATACTCTACCCGCTGTTTCCTAGAGTAGATATTTAAACTCTAAAATTCCATCCCTCATTAAATAACTGCTGCTTTGATTTCACTGGTGGAAAGGCACTATGGACATGATTTGATGTAGGAGGGTGCTGGTGGTGTCAAGACTATTAATATGACCTTAAAATTATATGTACATAAGCCAAAGGTTTATGTCACTGTTGTGGTTACTCATCTGGGCAGTGTGATGTGACAGGCAAGATGCACTAACAGTATCATCCAGATGAGGGCAGCATTGCTTTAGACATGATACCTTCAGTATTCCTCAACAAACCACCCATCTATCAACAGCACTGTGCAGCTTTCTGGGAGGCAAAATATATCAAAATCCAGAATCTGATCAGTGTATTGATTTTAATCACACAGAATTTAATAAATTCTGAGGCTTCAGAATTTAGAGTGTAAGTGATGAAAAATGTTCCACTGTCTCAAAGTTAACTGTCTGAATGCACAGAGTCTTTCTCTTTACAGCCTTTACAGTTCTCCAACACTAATCATACTCATTGCTCAAGAATTAGATATAATATTACAATAATAATATACATATTCTGCTTCGAAAAGGTCAACACGTTGCCAATGTATTATAATGTCAGATGTAAGCATTGGCGTGTATGATGATTAATCACATTTTGCCATTTAAGAGGCAGAATTGTAATGAAAACAGCCTCTAGCTCTCAGTCTTAGTTGTGAAATCATATCATCATCATATTAGCAGGAATCATTGAAGAATATCCATCTGTCTTATCCTTGCATGAAAAACATTTCTGAAAGAGTTCAAAAATATGGAGATGATATCAAAAGACGAAATAATAAAGATTTAATTAACCATATCAACTCAATATTCTGCTATAGAGACAGCATGCCTATGGCCCTTTTTAGTCATTTCCATGTGAGGCTGAAACTAGCTGGGAACTCTGCTTCCTCATCAAATCAGTTCTCCACCCCCGATCTCTAGGTATGTTTCCTAGCAACACGTCTCACTGACTGCCTGGGAAAACCCAGTGCTTCATAATAGCCTCAGCTAATATAGATCACCACCACTTGGCTCTCTCTCTAAAACCAAGATAATAGGCCTGTGTACAGAATGTACATTTTGTATTTAGTGCTGAATATAGCACAAAATAACATCCACACCAACAGGCTCAGATCTAAAATGCCAGCAGTCCTCCTGTCCTTTACAGTCCAATGTTGACTAGTCTCTGTACGTAAGAGCCGCCTGTGACAGTTGCTCGTGATAAGAGAGTGATGGAGTGTCTGTCTGGAGTGTGTAAAGTTGGAGGCAGCACAGAAAAACAGCATTAAAGTGTTCAATCAAAGGTTTGGCTCACAGCTACCGGTGCAGGTGTTTACTCCAAAGTCTGCCCACAGATTAGAAACATGCTCAAAGGACAGTTTGCTATCAGCTAAATCTCACACTTCAATAGAATAAAGTAATTTGAAACTTCACCAACAGTAACTCAAAATCAGCTTCTATCATTAATTGCTGGAGTCCATTTAGAGTAGGGCTGCAAATAATGAAAATTTTTTTTATTATTGATTACTATATTGATTATTTTCTCTATTCATCCATAGACTGTTAGTTCTATCAGACACAAGAGAACAATGTAAAATGGCCATTAAAATTTGCTAGAGCTCATTGTGATGTCACCAAATGCAACTGGAAAAAGTAGGTATCTACCATGTCAACTGATTTACTGCAAATGTCTTTATGAATTTGCAACACTAAAGTGCAGCATCAGCTAAGATGTGTCCTTCATTGACACTTTTTATCTTTATTTAAGACTTCATTAAAAAACAGTTTGAGTTGTGCTCATGAGCATATGTTTCTAAATACAATTATGTTTATCAAATAGCTTCACAGTAACTAACACAAAAAACTTGGGGCAACATAGTGTTATTCAAGCATAGGGGTATTAGCATAGGGCTGCGACTGACAAGTATTTTCATTATCGATTAGTCTGATGACTGTTTCTTTATTGATCAGTTTATCATTAAGGGTATGTCAGAAAATTGTAGAAACTGCTCATCACAATTCCCCAAACCCCAAGTTAACATATCTGAATTGCATTTTTTTTGTCCAACTAACAGTCTAAAACCCAAAGATGTTGAGTTTACTATCATACTGTATCATACATTGGCAATCAATTTATTGCACTCTTAATTGAATAATGGTTGCAGCTCTAATTTAGATGTCCTAACAGACATGCAACTAAAACTGTGCCATCATATTACTAACCTCATCTTGCTTTTATATGAGGAGCATGATTGAAACAATTCTTCAGTCTCATATCTTCAATGATTCAGCGTCTATTATCTTTTCAAAGAAATTGAACAAAGAATCTTCAGTAAGCAGCAGGGGCTGGTATTGAGGCGATTAGTTGAATCGACTCAATGACAATTTTTATGTTCATATTTCTGGAGAGCAATGCAGATCCTCTCACAAAAGAGTAAAATAACACCAGCCTTGTTCTCCCCAGACAAGTGATGTTTGCTCTGTCATTGAACACAAATCATTCAGTGGGTTTACTGAACCACTCAGTGACAACTCTGCTGAGATAGCTATACACAACACTGCACTGTCATGGTGACATCTGTTGACTGCTGGTGAAGCTAAATGTTTGTTTACAAGGAGCTACAACAGGAAGTGGTACATTTAGATGGCAACACGTGTAAATGCAAATCTTTCACATTTTCACCCAGGCTAACATTTAGAATGGCAATTACCATGTTAGTTTTAATATAAACTTCATGGCATTTTCTTCTTTAATATAAGGTTAACTGTACTAGCATCTGTCTCAACAAGAGAAAACAAAGGGGGTTGCTTATGATAAAAGTTTTTTTTTAGCAGGACTGGCATGCAGGAAGTTATATTTACATCTTAAGTATCACCAGAAAGTGTTACCATATGCATTAAACAACTGCTACCTTCATCAAACCACACCATTATCCATCATAACATCTGAGCCATGCAAGCGATTTGGCTCTATGGATGGCAATGTTGGTCAGTCAGTGGGCCGGTCCCATAGACTGTATATAAAGATGGACGTAAACCTACAGGTTTTGGAGGAGCAGTTTTGAAGCTCAGGTTAATGCAAAAACGGGCAAGGAGGTGGGGCATGTGTCGAAAGCATACACTCCCGTTAGCATATTTAGCACAGCTGAGCGTCTTGCTAGAAGGCAAACCCGCGGCTAATTTATTTTTCGGCTAATTAGCTAGTTAACGGGCTAAGCTAACAAGCCGGGTATGGTGAGCACCTGCTAATTCGTGCTAACATATAAATAAAAATAATTTTAGAGTTTTACTCACCTCAAAATACAGGAGCTCAGTCTTCCTAATTTTCTGTTATCCAATTAACCAAACACCAAACCATATTCTTGGTCCGATTTTTGCACGAAAAATCCTCCAACAGGCACCAAAACCACAAACACGACCAGGAGGTCACGTTCACTGACTCGAATAAGCTGAAGGTGACGCAGAGTAGACAGCTAGCCGACTGCCACGGCACCAAACAGCTACTCAAAGCGTCCCTCAATTATTCATAATTATGGGTGACTTATGTGAAAAAATTCACCACTCATACGGTTGTCTTGGAGGGGGAATTAGTTACACTAAGCCTGTTTTTGTACCAAGCTGTAAACATGTTTATTTCTGCCGTTGAGTTAGGCTTCTTCACATGGGAGTCTACGGGGATTGACTCGCTTTTGGAGCCAGCCTCAAGCGGCCATTCGAGGAACTGCAGCAAAGATCCTCTATACAGAAGATACCACTTGGGTTGGTCCACGACTTTGGTCAAGACTACAATATTTTAACTACTACAAGAGGATGGATTGATGGATGGATTTTGTAGGCATTCATAGTCCCCAGAGGCTGGATTCTGTTGATTCTGGTCATGCCCTGACTTTTCCTCTATTCCCACCTGCTGGTTTGAATTTGTGGTTTTGAGTGAAATGTCTTCACAACTATTGGATGGATTGCAATGAAATTGGTACCGACATTACTTTGATTTATGGCTATATTACAAAATGCTGCTAGCATGGCTGTAGATTCTTAGTCTGAAAGTTTACTGCCGTGTAGTTTTAAAGATTACTACTAAACAACATACATTCGTACCTAACTTTTATTAGTCTTGTTCCTAACCCTACCGAACCAAAAATGGCTCTATACTATATCAGAGCAGCTAACTTTAACTCCTGAAACATTATGTATTCTTTGAGTGTTGGCATATTAACAGTATAATAGCAGCCGCTACCCATGTCCATTACTGTGTACTTGTAGTGAGTCTCCATTTGGAAAGCCATGAAAACCCCATAGACAATTGTGATTGGATATATGCATGGCTGTTGATTTATGCAAATGTTGTCCTCTTTCATTATGCCAAGGAGACATTTAAAGAGAAGCATAGACATTTGCAGCCTCCCAGCAAATGAAAGTGTGTCAAGAGGGAAGGAAAATATACATGTTATTCCAGGCTGAAATGACAAATGCGATGGGGATAGAGTGCGTTGTAAATACATTTCTCCTGGAGAGAAGGAGCTAGCTCACAGCTTTCCCCCACAAAGCCCCTGGAAATCCTCTCAATTAAGCGATGCATTTCCCTATGCTTTGAGGAGAGAGAGGGCGAAGCATAATGCCTGAGCACAAATCACTGAGAGCCTATTGAAATAGCTGCCAGTTAACTATGTAATATTACTACTGCTGAAATGCTTCACCCTTTATACCTTTTCAATTGCAAGGCTAGATATTGAGTGTGCACTGGGTATTCTTGATAAGTGAATTATGCCACTGATGAAACTTTTTATTCCCATCCCTTAGTTTGGAGAAAACTAATCATTGCAATGCAATAAGCAGGTTACACATTGACTATAAAAAAAGTACTGGACCCCCTTTGGACTTCAGAGTTTTATTGGTGAATAACTTTAAACAACTGTGGATGCAATAAAGCTTTGATATTCATCACCCCAAAACTTTTAAATGCCAGAGTGAAAACAAATCTGTAACATTGACTTAAATTAAGTACAAATATAACTAACCAAGTAATTGATGGCATAAGTGTTCACCCTCCTCCAGTCAATATTTTGTAAAGGTACTTTTTGACAGCAATAGCAGCCTTGAGTCTGTGTTGATAGAACTGTATCAGCTTTGTACACCATTAACAGTGAAATCTTCCCCATTATTCTTTGCAAAACTGGTCAAACTCTATACCAAGACTGAATAAGCAACTCTTTCAACATTGTACCTTGATATTAATTGTCTGCTTTTACATAATTGTTGTATATTTTACCGTTTATTAATGCTTCACTGCAACCTCTACTGCTTATGGTTTAAGTGAAAAGAGCTACATAAATACAGTTAACTATAAAGTTTATTATTGCCAGAAAATATTGCACTGAGGTGTGGACATTGTTTTTTCTGAAGCCATTCCTCTATAGCTTTGGCTTTATGTTTGGGGTTGTTCTCTTGCTGAAGAATAAATCTTCCAAATCCCAGTCACCTCTCTCGCAGGTTGCAGCAGACTTTACTCCAAAACGTCTATGTATTTTGCTGCATTTATGTTCCCTGTAACTTCACAAACCGTCCAGGTTGCAGTGAAACATCACAAATTACGCAGTGTGTAATTTATTTATTTATTTTTAACAGTGGCTTTCTCTTTGTCACTGTTCCATGAAGCTGGTCCATGAATCACAGGGGCAACATCTGCTGTATGCAGTGTCTCCCACCTCCAGCCATAGATCCTTGTATCTCCTTTGAAATGTCTACAAACTTGCTCCAGGCAGATTTACAGCTGTGCTGTTTTTTTTTTTATAATTGACCGTCACTGTATTCTGACTGATATTCAGTGCCTTTGAAAATTTTCTTGTACCCTCCCTCCTCTGATTCTACCTTCTCAGTAACGCTGGTGCAGATTTGTGTCACTTTGTATTCATGATTTAGTATCTTTGCCTGGATGTTGACCAAGCAGCTGTTGGACATTGGCAGATTCAGGTGTATCTAACCTAAAATCACTTACTTACTCACTCACACCTTAATTCCACACAGGTGATTTTCATTCAACTAATTATGTGAGTTGCAAAAACAACTGGCTGCACCAGTGATGAGCGCAGGTGCGTCATAGTGAACGAACATATTAGAAGACATGTCACAAGAGGAAACACACAGGTGTAAATAATCTAATTAACGATGGCTGAATTCCATTTAGCTGCTTTGGTTTCGGGCTCCTGGTATTACTGGCTAAGCGGCTTACTTGGGATAGAATCAAGCCATTCTTAATGTTATAAACCTAAAACCTGTGTTTTTTTCCTCACTTATTTTGATAGTTCAATTGGAGCTATTTAAGATCAATTTGTAGAGGTTTTATTTTGAAATTAAATTAGTTAAATTAAATTAGTCTTTTTCTTTTATTTGGTGAAGAATATATGCTGTAGAGAATATAGAAAATGAATGCTTTAAATCATCAATGCATAACTGCCCTAATGTAGGTAAGTAGTTCACTGGCTAGTTTAGCACTTTGTTTCATTTTGTAGCCACTGATTATCAAATAGGACTGGCTGTAATTTTAGTGGCCATTAATGGTGCTTCATTTTTCTCCTGTGGCACTTTATACACTGGCTTAAGCTTTTTACATAGTCAACTGAAAACATACATTCTGACAGTTTGATGTTGGCACTGCACTGTAGCAAGGGTAATGGTCCTTAGAGAGAGTCAGGTAGTCAAGCTTTGAGAGGAACTGGGAATAAAATAGAACAAGGAAAGAGGAGAAACCATGAGAGAAAATATTATTGGTATGATAGTAAAGCTTGCATTTTTATTGAGTATTACTTACTCCATTTCTTTCTGTTTGGAGAGCAATTTATCATCCCGACAGATAGTACATGGTCAAATGAAGGTTCTAAACTGCAAATATGGTACCTTGAATTCAGCAGTGGTAACATGTACAATGATTGGTTCTTTCCACGATTAAATTTATTGTACTGTTTAACTATGAGGAGAGAGGGGGTGGTGCAGGATGGATGAAAGGAAATGGAATAGACTGCAGATGAGTATCAACTTTTAATCTACACAATAATGATTTTTCAAAGCTTTAGCACCTTCCTGATTATTTTGAATCCAGGAGAACATTGGTTCTACAGAGAATTATATACACAAGTCAAACTGTTTACGCATCTTTTAAATGCTTATTGAAGAAATATGAGGAAACTGCATTAAATTCTGCATTTTGACAACACATTACTGAGCCTTATAATTGTTCGACAAAATATATTATAACAACGCATGAGCTGCAGTATTACAAGTGGTCTCCTATGACTGCTTTTCCTAAATAAAACTCCAAGTGAAAAGATGTCATTTAGTGTATCTAATTAGGATAAGAGAGCCCTAACTTTCTTGAGATGTTTAAAAAAAAAAAAAAAAAAAAAGGCACCTTCAAACAACAGATGATACAGTTTGAGCATTTCTCCTCAGGCGCACACCCACTCAAAGTGTCAGCAGAATGGGAGTACAGAGGAATATGAGCCACCCGGGGCAAACACTTCAAAAAAAGGTCCCACAAGCTGGTTTTATGGCACAGACAACAGGGCCTGTAAATACATTTACCAAATGTGCAGGCTACAATTAAATATGGTTTGGGAAAATGAGGTTCAACAGGCCAATTATATAGCAGCTTTGAGCCACTAGAGCACAAATAACAACTGGAAACTGGAAAAAAAAACAAAAACAAAATATTTGTTCAACTGCTTATAATAAACTACAAGATTGAATCAAAGACAATGCAAGAGTTGTCTTAAGAAGGAAGAAGACTAATATAGCCACATGGTGAAAGTCACAAGATTTCCTTCCAGTTGGTAAAAGCGATTGTGCTGATTGTTTGAAGTATCTAGAACACCACACTTCGACACATAGTACAGAAAGGCTTTATGATTAAAGACTGTATTTCCTAAAAGCTGTGCGCCTCGAGTGCTGTCTATGCCAGAATCATTACGGTCCCCAAACTTTATATTAGTCAAGTTATTCCACCGACAGCCAAAGTAATGCACATATTACTAAACTAATTAAAGAGTAATTCATTAAAGCTGTTGCACAACAGATAATTATACACTGACTTAATGGTTCAAACTCCAATCATTAATTTGGAGTCAAAATACATTAAACCTGTCAAGCATAGAAAGCTGAGGAAAAAAACTTGTCAGCCTGTGTGTCTTGGATGCAAGTCCCATGACACCCAATCTATAATTTTCACACAACAAAATTAAATAAAACCATAAAAAAAATTGATTAACTTATTCGCATGACGTGTTATTACACTGCGGCGATGTGAAGACACCACCATTTTTTAACAGAGAACTTTAAGTATGACCTTCAGCTGCGTCTATAAAAGCAGAATTTAAGACTGCAGGAAGCAGGATAATGCTGGCACCTGTGTTTTGTTGGCTCATCTACGCTGCTCGACTATTCTTCGAATATGGGCCACATTCCAGATTCACACTTTCAGCTTTGAAAATGAGAAATGATCGCTTGGTGAGCGGATGCATTATGTAAATGAGATTGCATTAGCCTATATAGAAGTCATTCCGTGGCGTAACACGCCCCGGTAAAAAGCGCCTTGTGTGTTGATAATGAAGTGACTTTTGTGAAGGCTGTCAATCAAGCAGGCAGAAAGCTTCGTTACTCAGTGTTCAGTGGAAGTGAGGAAATGCGTACAGATTGACGGTTTGTTTTGGATTTTTGAAATGTTGAAACACTCGTACATCTATTTTCAGCATCTCTTGCTGGAGACAAAATAATGAGGCAAACATCTTTTTCTTTTTTTTTTTTTTTTAAAAATACATACATTTTAAAGTTTATTCAGAAGTCATGTCAGTAGTGAATTGGGAACAGTCAATATTATTGAAATCCATGGTTACAGCAATCTAGGACAAGGTCTGAACAATGATAATGTGATAGGAGTTAGTTGTATGTGCACTCCAAAATTTTAACCAATAAAATCCGTGATAGGTTCTCACATACCAACTCTGTCAAGTCCCTGTCAATTCAAAACCTACAGGCCCTTTTTTTGTTTCATATAAATGCCACTTAATCTAATGATACGTTAATACAAAAAGAGTCATGATCAAATCACATACAAAAAAACCTGAAATAAAATCAAATCATATATACAAACCTCTGTACATAGTGGGAATATGAATAAAAAGCGATAGGAATTATACTTTAATGAGCTATGTGCTCTCATATACTTGAGAGTGGGTCAGTATTGGAAAGCTGTTGGTCCAAGCTTATCTATCTGAACACAATCTCATGTCATGGTAAAAGTCTTGAAGTGGCTTGGTGTCAGTCGTAGACAGCATCTACAAATTCAGTGACTACTCATGTGTGCAACATGCTCCCTGTTGCGGACTGCATCATTGCAAACTGAAGGCAAATGAAAAAATGAAAACAGATGATAAGAGGGGGTGGTCTGCAGTGAGGTATTCATCTTGTCAAGCTGAGACAGGGAGCGAGGAATGTGTGGGTAAAAACAACCGCTTTTTCAGGAGGGGTGGGGCGGTTACTGTACTGATGGTGTTTTTGTTGTGTTGTCAGTGTGTTGTTTGGTCCTACTGTCAGCATCTTTGTTCACTGTACAATTCCTGAATCGATGGAGGCCTGTTTCCTGGTGGTCTTGGGAGGAGGTGGTGGAGGGGTCTTGCTGGGCAAAGGAGGTGGAATGGGCTGCAAACAGACAAAACAGCAGCCTTGAATTCTCAATACTTTCAAGTAAAGACAACCTGGCTTTCTACTAAAATCCAAAACACAGGATAAACAGCTGCCATCACCTCCGAAATGATTGACAGGTCTTTTAATACAAGAACTAATGCCAGGATCAGCTTACACAACATTTATGTCTTTTAAGATGGTCACTATGTCAGATTAGGTGTTTTAACGGTGCCTTAAATTGTCAGACTGCATATTTGTCAGAACCTCAACCATTTTTAGCCATATTTATTTTTCATCCATGAGTCAAACTATTAAGTTATTTCAATGAACTCTAAGCTTTACTTACTGAAAATCTAGAGACGCCTAAAATTGGATTTTATTCAATCCAGACAGTGAAAGTCTGAAATGTTTGTACTTTTCTCTCCTCTACGTGACCCTCCTCAGACACCTGAGTTCACAAGAGTCAAAGAGTAATGCTCGTCAACGACCTCACTTCTGCCAGCATCAAGGACTGTAAATGAAGAGCGACTGTCACTCAGTCTCAGAACATCTGCTCTCACTACATTGCTGTCAGTCTACTGCCACACCGTGTGCCCAGGCTTCATTTTTACTACCTGTCCATGGGCCGTGACAGTGGATAAATAAGATTAGTTAACGGAGTGGCGAGGCGAGAGGATGGCTAGCGTAGACGTCGGTGAGTGTGGAGAGACGAGCTGCTGATTAACAGCGGGAGAGCTCCTGATGGATGTGAGAGGTAAAGTAATCATCCAATCAATCACGTCTGAGCGCCGGGCCGGCTGGGGGGGAACGAGTATAAATAACAGCGGGGTGGACAGGCGGGTGTAGGCCCTTGCTGCTTACTAAATGATGCCTACACTCTTCTGTGACACAGATTATAAAACTGATGTGCAAATGCAGTACACGCACAAATGTGAGTGTAAAGAATGCATGCGCACACAGAGACATGAATGGACGCACATTAGTACAGGACGTACAGGGGTAGGAGACAGTGGAGGAGGTTGACCCAAATGTCAATTGTGTGTAGTGGCCTCTTGTTTAATTATAAGTGCCATGCATCATTAAGGAGCTCCTCTCAGGCCTAATTAAAACACCTACCCTTTGATGTGGCGGAGGTGGTGGAGGCGTCGAGGGACTCGTCAAGTCTTGATTATCTAGCAGGTTGCCATAATCAGCCGTGCTGCCTTTCACAGGCAGCGGAGGAGGGGTTTCACCCTTGTCAGAGCAGCCCATCCCGTTCAGCTCCAGACCTGTGCAAGAGGGAGCACATCAGCTCACATTCATCCTCAAACCACATTAATGTTTCTTAAATGGCAGGTCTGGGACACAGAATAGATCACACGGCCTATTTCTTCTCTGTAAGGCTAATTACATGTTTTGAAAAACGAGAAACAATGTAAGACAATTCAAATTTAAGAGAAATTTCTGCACTCACTTATTTCAATCATAATAAGTAGGAACTTTGAAGCCAAACCCTGATAATGTCATCAGACTTAGAGCCTAGAGATTTGGTAACACTTAACTTTAACCCCCATTAAGTATTTATGGGCACTATATAAATATTTATTAAATGGGTTATTATAGTAACGGGAGTTTAAAGTTAAGTGTTACCACGAATGTATAACTAAGAGCCTGTGTTGCTGAAGACCAGGCAGGCAGGGAGGATCTCACACGAAGATGCTATTAGTTGTTATGCTGTTAGAGCTGCACTATGGGTAGTGTTGCATCCACAGTTGTTGAAGCTTGATCCATGCAATCAACTACAAGCCAGGATATCTCAACCTCTGTTGCACTGATTTTGACTATTTCTTTTTTTAAACATATGTTTCTTGAAAGTCCCTAACTTTACAGAAGTTGTTGAAATACTAAACTGTAATTCAGGAATCTTGAGACTTAAAAGACACTGGGATGAAACTCATTCACCTGAGTCCTAAAATGCATCAGGGGAAATGTTTCACTTTAAGACTCTAAGAGAAAAAACAATGTGTGTGAATTTGAAGTAACGTCTGTATTGCAAAGCAGTGAAGTTGAATTAATTTGAAGCAGCAATTGCAGGGTTTCTTTTCAGGAAATGAACATCCTTGATAAGCAAGTTAACACATCGAGCCATTATGTGTGATCCCGGTGTTAGAAGCCAGCACAGTGACAAAGAGACAAATTTAGAAGTAAATCTGGAGTGCTGACAGTTATTATTTACATGGCCATTTAAAGAAGTGTAGCCAATATCACACATACAGTAGAGCTTTCTTTGAGATCAAACTGAGCATCATCATGTGCATCACAGCATGTGGTAACAGTGATGCAAGAGATAAAACACAGCCAGGGGGAAGCAGAGAGGGCCTAAAGAGATTGTGCAAGCTCTACTCTAAAGACGATGCAACCTCTCAGTTGTGTGTGTGTGTGTTTGAATGAGAGAGAGAAAGTAAAGTGAGCTTGCTCTTACTGGAAACAGCGTGCAGTGCGCTAAAGGAGAGTTTGCTCCTGGGTGTGATGGGTGGAGGTCCTGGTGAGGAGGAGGAGTTGGAGGAAGAAAGAGGAGGTCCAGGGGACACAGAGAGGCGGCGGTCTCCCCCCATCTGGTTGAGAACTTGACTCCTTGGTCTCTGAGGCCGCAGGGGGCTGATCTGTGTGAGCATGTATAAAGAAAAACAAAGTGGTCACTATCAGAAAGTGAGACATTACTGAGTATATTTAGAATTACTGCCTCGCAGTTGAATGCCTCGGCCAACCTGTCAAGTTGCAGTTTGCATCTATGTCTGTTCAGACTCATATATTCCATGGGTATTACAGATACATAAAGATGGTTGACAAATTAAAGGGAAAAACTAAATAAAGGTGTTGGGCCACCATGAGCCACCGGAGCAGTTTCAGTGCTCCTTGGAACTGATTCTGCAAATCTCTGGACTCTACTGGAGGGATGAACACCATTTTTTGCTTTAATTTTTCACCTGTCTGTATGTAATGAGGACTCTAAAGGTCATAGTGACCTCTGACCTTTGACCACCAAAATCTAATCAGTTCATCCTTGAGTCCAAGTAAACATTTGTGCCAAATTTTGAGAGATTCCCTCAAGGCGTCCTGAGATATCACGTACACAAATATGGGACAGACTGACGGACAACCTGCATTACACTGAAGTCAGGTGCCAAAATAATCACACACTGAACAAGACACAATAGACAAAACAGTAAAAGACGAACGGACAGACAACCGAAATCATGTGGAAGCCTTATAACCTAAATTACACAACAAGTCAATAAAACAGAACTCAGGACAAAATTTACTGTGTCACAAATGAGTTGAGTCTATGATGAAAAATAACAGAAGATCAATAAAAAATTATGTAAATGAGAAAAATTTGTTTCACATCTCCTTTGGGACTGTTTGATGTGTATCCACGCACATATTAAGTTGGCTGTTTGTATCCGTGGAGGAGAAACCATTTGGATAAATGGGCTCATTGGGTTGCAATATCGTAT
Organism: Seriola lalandi dorsalis; assembly: GCF_002814215.2. Taxonomy (NCBI): domain Eukaryota; kingdom Metazoa; phylum Chordata; class Actinopteri; order Carangiformes; family Carangidae; genus Seriola; species Seriola lalandi. The sequence goes on from NW_019524864.1 coordinate 524,201, forward strand.
TTGTGGTTACAAATAATTGTTTGCGTGAAAGACGGTTTTCTCCCACCTTCATGGCTGGAATTTGAATATGAAACGATATATCCTCAGGGCTATTCCACACTGTAGGCTACATTAACAAACAACTTTGTAATTGGCCAGACTCAAACAGCTAGCCACAAGGGAGACACTGAAAATAACAGCACACTTCATTCAGGGATGTAATTTTTTTTTATCTGGGATATTAAAACACAAAACTGAAATTTGCATTGAGGGTTAAAAAGCTATTTCTTGACTTTTCCGTCCCAGACGACACATTCAAATGCAACTACTATTTCCTACAACTGCTCGGTAACCACCAGAGACCCTTAGGTGCTCTACCCTTGACCCCTGAGGCAGGAAGCTCCTATCACAAGCCAGACGGCTCCACCGCTGCCAGGGGCCCCCCTTTAGATCCCATTCCTGTGCTTATCTTAACGCTGTTAGCAAGGGAACATTCCCACTGGGCATGCAGAACACAGTGATACCTCCACTGTAATGGACACAGCGGGGTGAAGAGGAACATGAGCGCAGCAGAGAGAGGGGGAAGATAAAGACATGTAGAGTGCAAAGAGAATGCAGGGGGAGTAGTTGTGTGGTAGAAACGTGAGAAGGGAGAATATCAGGGAAAGAGGAAAATAAAGTTAAAATGAATGAGCAGAAAATATGACTAAAATGAGAATATAAAAACCATAGTATACATTTTCACAGTCATTTTTGCCATTAGTTATTTTGTGAACAAATTAAAAAAACTAATTTGAGAATGACACTAGAGAGGGTTGGAGGGTCTAAAATGAAAAAAATTCAAGCATTAGAAGCATTAAGTTTATGGTAATCTGCCCATTTGATTTTGATTATTCTTGTGAACAATCACAGGTTTTGGTGGCACTAAAAGAAAATTCTTGGGTCTCCAGAATCATTAGGAATCATGAATATGCAAGAATCCACAAGCTACAATGGAAAAAGGGTATATCATTGCAGGTCCCTAATCACACAAAGAAGAAAGCTACATCATGATGCTGCCTGAGGGAGAGTGCCAAGCTTGAAACATGTTGCATCCAGAGTAGCTGCCAGTTCAAACTATTTGTTTGTTCTTCTTGCCACTAACATCGTCCTCTTTTTAACCGTGAATATCCACAGCAAATTCCATTGCAGAGAGAGACAGAGAGAGAGAGAGAGAAGGGAAGAGCAAAATAGTACCGTCTCTGAGAGTATGACAGCTTCAGTGGGCTGCAGTTGGATCTCCGTGGTCTTCATCTCTTTATCAAAGATTTCCTGGTGCTTACTGTTCCTCTTCTCCTTCTTCTTCTCTTTTCGCTCCCTCTCAGGTTCGTCCCGGTCCAGCTTGTCCTGAGACTTGGTGTGTAGCTTCTTTGGCAGGAGAGGCTCCAGGGCAAAACTGAATAAAAGATAATATGGTATTTGTCCAATCAAAATTCCTTTCCTCTGTGCACCTGAAGCAGCTTTATCAATCATGAACCATCTTGGGAGGCAGGGTAGAGTAGGATCTTTGTAAGTACTCAATTTCAGCTTCAATACAGCCTTCAATTAATACATGACTCATGTCAGAGAAAATACTGAGGTATTCCTCCATCAGTAGTAAACTACATAAAAAACTAAACACTGCTGTTGTGTTTTTTAATCTTGAGTCTAGTTTAATGGGAATAAATCATCAAAATGAATGTAGTAAGGATTTATTATACTCTGTACATGAACTCAACAAAAAAATAATTCTGAATATTTTTAATTTTTTAAATATTGCATAAGCACATCCTCAGAAATCCTCTTAAGTTTGAAATGAAACTGGAAATCTCAGTAAAATGTTAAATATAAGGCCTGAGACTGACTTATCAAGATAACGACAGATATAAAAAAAAAAAAAAGAAAAAAAAAAAAAAAAGAAAAACAATTTTTAAACTGCTCAAATGGCATGACCAATGGCCAGAGAGGTTGTACTGTATTTTTATGCCCTAAAGAATTGTGAAGCAGTCGTTACCCATCTGAGCCAGGCCTGGAGGGGGAGTTGTCAGAGGAAATGGAGGTGACTGAAGCCACTGACAGCGGCCTCTGGGAGGAGGGCATGGTGAAGGAACGCACCATGGAGTGTGGACGAGGCCCCCGCCGCTCGTCTGCTGCCGGCTGACACCACAGAGAAAAAAAAAAAAAAAACAGAAAAATAAAGAATTCAGCTTAAAAGTCAGTGTCTGCTTTGAAGTTATCATGTTCACTTTTTAGTTTTGGTTTCATGTCCTTAGAGCGTGCTCAGAGTAGTGTACATAAGTAAAAGGGAAGAAACTGATGAGCTTGTTGTTTGGTATGTTAGCATGCTAGCATTTGCAAATTAGCACCTAACTCAATGTAAAACTTATAAAAAAGTATCTAAAAAAATATTTTGTATTTTGAGTAAAAAAAAATGTTTGCATTAAATGCAGTCATATCTAATCTAGAGACTGTTAGTTGCACTTAATCTGTACTGGTTTTTAGCAGCTTCTACCATAATCATGGCTGCTTAAATTGTTCACAACGTACAGTTCAGGTATATTTAGACTTCTACTTAGAAAAAACTTAACATTAGACGGATATTTTCTTTTGCGAATGGAGTTGTACATCTTTTCCTGACGTAAGTATTTGTCCTTAGAGAAGGCTTTAAGAGCTTATTCATTGTATACACTGTATACGATCTCCTAGCTAGCTAGCTACCATCACATTGTCCTTACTGCTATTGAATTGTTCAGTCTATAGCTACACTACATATTATGAGGGACAACAGGACATGGAAATTCAAGATGGGATTCAGTACTCCAGTGTGATGGACAGAGAAACTATAATGGTGAAGGTCGTGATGAGTTTTACTTAGTTTTTATACATTACATAGCTCTAAATGCTATCACACATAAAGCTAGAGGAAGAGAAAAAAAACTGTGGTGATACTACTAATTTCTGCTGAAACCTGCTGGAAGAAAAATCTGGTAACAGAGGCAATAACAATGGATCTTTCTGCATTTAAAGAGTCTTTTGAAGCAAAGAAAGGGGCCATCACACATCTGATAGGATAACCTTATTATCACACCCTGGAAAGTGATGGCTTTTCTCTCGTTTGAAAGGTCACCACCCTCTCCTTTTAAATTGAGCGAGGGCCTCTTTACCTCAGGCAAGATTGAAGGAAAAGCTTGGCCTAGCAAAAATTAAATCTGCAACGGAGGAGAGAGATGGCAGGTAGTCCCCAGCAGCACATCACTACACTGACACACATGTTCTAAGTGAATTTGTAGGACTTACTGTAAAAGTACATGAAATTCAAATCAACTAAATACAGTATACTTTCTCTATCTACCCTACATCGAGAGATCAGTTGGTGTGTTAGTGTGTGTGTGTGTGTGTGTGTGTGTGTGTGTGTCTGTCTGTTTTTTATTCATTTATTTTTATTGCTTTATTCTGAATTCTTGATAAAGGAAAAAAAAAACGTGGGAATCTACCTCATGATTTGTCTTTGTACTCATTAATTTTCCTATGCAGGGAGTTGTCTGCAACAGTGACCAATTTTCCTTCATAAGTGATCTTTGCCCAGGCTGCTTCAACTATTTTGCTTTTGGTCTTGCATCTTTGGAAATGAACTACAATGTGTCTTAAGACAGCTTCATCTTGAGGTTCAGGGCTGACTGGCCGGTGGGCTCGCTGAATCTGTAGATCAGGGTTTCTGTTAAGTGCCATCTCAAATGAATGTTAGCATTGGGCTTCCATCTGCACATTCCTTAATGTCATATACGCAAATGTCATTACAGTGCGACCCTCCTCTTTCGTCCCTTACTTTAGCTTGAAGGATTCTCTATTGTCCCAGAGAATAAAGCAGAGTGCACAGTGTTACCTGTCTGTCATCCACCTAACCTTCTGCTGCCTTGTACCATGTTGTGGACATCCCCACCGACACGCTGTCAGTGTCATTTTTGAAGTCTGTTAGCTCCTGCTTGAGTTCAGTTTTTTCTCAGGCTTTGGATAGCTTTATGGTGGTAAAATGCCCCTTCTAGCTACCAGCTTCCATCCTCTCTACATTGGGTTTGATGTTGTTCATGTTTTTTCTTTTGATGTAATTTTAAGTTCTCCTCTAGCCTTTTCCAGCCTCTAACCTGATTCATTTTGAGTCATTTTACTTTCTTGTGAGGAAAAAAAAAAAAAAAAAGGGGGCAAATTACATGAGCGTCAGCTGAGCAAAAACATATTTATGATGCAACAGAAAGGTCACAAACAGGTAAAAGGTCTTACCAGGGTCTTTACACCATACTGTTTCTCCACCTTCTCCCGCAATTGCTTGAAGCAGGCCTCCATGCGGTCGTGGAAAGGCCTGAGTGCCTCTGTGACCTTCTCTCCATGGATGCGAACACCCTCGGCAAGGTGTGGGATCTGTGGGAGAAAAAAAAAAAAAAAAAAAAAAAATGCATCGTAAGAAACCTTTACCAACATACCCCGGACAGATGAGAAGTTAGCTACATGCTGGTTCTGCATTCGTCGGAGGAATACGCTTCTGTTCCACTACATATATCCAATTTAATGCACATGACCTTTGCACCCATGGGTGTGCATACTCAGCATAAGCAGTGAATGTACATCACTTTGAGAGTGTGTGTGTGAGAGGAGAATATTACTGCAACTTTATCCAGGTAGAAGTAGTCTATATAAGAGAAGGCTGTTGCCATGATACCCCTCCACCCCCACCCTTCCTCCCACCACCTAAGTTAACATAATAACAGGTGTATTAAACATCGCAATGAGAAAGCATGGACAGATTACATGTATGGGTATGTACAGCATGTGATGGATTCTTTTCTTCCCCACCTCTGACGCAAATAAAGACGCAATGCACCCTTTCAAGCACACTGCTGCCTCTCACACTGTAGGCAGCTGGTGAATAACAAAATCTTAAGACATAACAGAGGCAGCTAAGGTAGAAGGAGAGAGGGAGGAAGGAAGGGAGAGAAAGAGCGAAGGAGAGAGCCTGGAACTGGTGGAAACCAGTAATTAGAAAACCCCAGTGCCACAGTCGGTGTCAGCAGCGAGCTCTGCTGACTAAATCTGGCAAGAAGAGAAAGCGTCATCCCTTGGGGAGTGAGCGTTTGGAGTGAAACACACAAGTTAAGCTTTTTTTTTTTTTTTTCCAGAACCTGGTGTCTCCGTGTTACGTGCCATCTTTTGGCTGTGGTAAGGCAGGGAAGGACTGCACAAAAACTCGCCACAAACCAGCAAAGATGTTACAGTCATCTGTGGTAATAGCAGACCTTTTCTTTCCCATGGCAACTGTCTCACTGCCATAAGTGAGAAATACTGTTAAACATGAAAAGAAAACAGCTCATGCTATTATGCTCATGAATAAATAAAGACACAAAAATAAAGCACATTAGAGGGTATTTAATTCAAACATTTATATTAATCTGTCCTGGTCAGAGTGGTGCATTTGCTGATTTAAAAAACAAGGAAACACTGAACTTCAGAGTGCATCTTGTGCCTCATTTTAAGTACAGTAGCTTTTACGGCTAACATATTCACCTAAGCCCTGAGCAAATGGAACAAAGAATCTGCTCAGAGTACAAAGAAGTCTGTGAAGTATCTGCCATAGCTGGTCCAGTTAAGAGAAGACTATGTGTGTGTATATGTGTGTGTGTGTGTGTGTGTGTCTGTATGTGTGTGCTAACCTCTGATTCCCTAGAGCCTGCTCGCCTTTCTTCCTTTTCCTGGAGGGCAAACTGCCCCTCCACAGCAGGCTATAGCAAGAACTGACTTCACTCAGCTGGCACAACACCAGTTCAGTTTTGTGATGCAACATTTTGTAATAATCTCAAACGATACATGTTTTATTTAATCACCGCTTCAACATGTTGGGGGGCTCATTAACAGGGAGAAAAACTTGCTAATGCAGAAACACACATCTATAATGTTGCTGATTGAAAAATCATACTGTTGCAGGTTCTGAGCCTGATGCATTAAACAGCATCCTGTGATAGGAGAAGCACAAAGATCAGAGATGAGCAGAGATCTTGAACATGCACCATAGCAGCTAAAATCCAGGATATTTCACTCACTGAATGTAAGTTACTGTGCTGTGCTCCACAAAACCAAAGCTTTAGCACAGAAAGATAAATGAGAGGAGGCTACAGACACCCTGCAAGGATTTCCCCTGATATTGACCACCTTCATCATCACTGCTGGGACCTCTAAGAAGAGTGCATAGAGGACGAGGCTGAAAGAAAAAAAAAAAAAAAAACAGGTGAAGGAAAGGAAAGGGAGGCAGAGGGGAAGAGGGTTAGGAGTGAGAAAAAGGGGAGGGAGGAGTCGGAAGGACGAAGTGTTGTGAGATGAAAAAAAGACAGAAAGGGGGAGAAAAACCAGTGAGAGTGAAAGCTGAGGCAAGATTCACGTCTCCCAGGATACCCACATCTTTTTATAGACCTTAGGATGATTGAGTGCAACTGAGTGGCGGCATGGCAACAGAATTCTGCTTGGTGGCTGCATGGAGGTAAGCTCATTGTGGAAGACACTTACGCTCAAGGTTGCAAACACACACACACACACACATGCACGCAGATGCAAGTATTCAGTAGTTTAACTTTCTTTTTTCTTTTTTTACAAAAAAGTTTTTATTCCTCTCCAGCAGGTTTATGATTTGGGAGATCAGTAAGAGATATTACCTCATGTAGGCTGATGTTAATATCTCATAATTAGACAGTTGAGACCTGGGGCTGCAATTATGAAATCCAGCATGGATATCGCTCTAAAGCTTAGCTTCCAAAAGAGGAACAATGCATGATGCAAACTAGAATTACTGCCTCGTGGTTGTACGCCTCCATCTAACTAGTCATGATGCAGGAAACATGGTCACAATCTCCTATTCTGTTCATGAGTTACAGCACTGAATAATGGCCAGAAGTGTTTTTACATTAGGATTTCACAGTGACCTTGACCTTTGATCACCAAAGTTTAATCAGTTCGTCTTTGATTCTAAGAGAATTTTTGTGCAAAATATGAAGAAATACCCTCAAGGCAGTCTTGGGATATCACATTCAGAGGGCCAAAAATGTGTTTTGTGAGGTTATAGTGACCTTTGACCTTTGACCACCAAAATCTAATCAGTTCATCCTTTAGTCCAATGTTTGTGCCAAATTTGAAGGGATTCCCTCAAGGTGTTCCTGAGATATTGCATCCATGAATATGGGACGGACGGACAGACAGCCTTAAAAAAACATAATGCCTCTGGCTGTCGTTGGTATGGAGGCATAAAAATGTCAAGAAGCGCCTTGTCATGAGGACACTTGGGGGTTTCTTTCCAGATAATGAGAAGCCCTTACAGTGGCAATACTAGAGGTTGGGTACCACCGCTCTAACCAACCACACAAAACATAGCAAACAAGATCAGACAAGCCGAGTGTAAGCTAGTTGCATTCCCAGCACAAAATGTGCCAAAGAAAATGAGTGGCTGGGAAATAGAGCCAAACGTACAACAGCTACAGAGCAAGATATTTTTCTCGAGGGTTGGTGGATGAAACCAGGGCAAAAGGTGGAAATATGTTTGTCAGGTAGCCAGAGGCAAGACTCAAATGGGACGCTCATGCCCCGTTACACAGGCCTGTCACAGAGCACGCTCACCAACTGTCTATGTCATCGGCCATCCACGCCATGAAAAATTTACATATAGGCGATGGTGAGCCATAGATGCTCACCAGCACTAATGTCCGTCATTTGGTGTGAGGGTCCAAACAGGTTAGCCAGGAATACTTGATAAACCGCTAGTAACTTAGCCTAGATGTTCCTCATCATATTCCCATGCAAATCACAACTTTTAAACTAAACATGCACCTTTCAAACTACACTCTGGAGGCATGCAGTGATTACAAATGAGTCCCCAGCCCTATTTATAAACAGGCAAATGCCAATAGTGTCAGCTAACAAGGAGAATAAAAGAAATGGCATTGCTGTTTAATACGAGTTGTGTCGCTTGAAGCCCACTGTTCTTAGCTGAACCCTGTCGCTCTATCCCTTCAGAGCCACACCCTGGGGTGCTGGGATAGCCACATTGCCTTTGAGATGCCTGGTATTAAGGCTATGATGACATATTAAGACCTTTCATGACCTTTCATGAAGGTCACAAATGTCTTTGAGACGTACACAGCCAGTGGCGAGTCGGACAGACTGTTAAGCAGACAGACTTTACTGTATGTGAGATGAGGGCATCAAAATTACAAGTAAAAAAACTCAAATCAAAAGACAGCATAAAGAGAGAGTTGTCACTAAAATATTCTTCACATATGCGTGTGAATATGTCGTTGATGCCCCGGTGAAAACAGCTTCCTTCGGTCTGTGATGCAGTTTATTGATCTCTTAGCTACCCTTAGCAACTTTTAATAGAGTGGATCACGCTGCAGTGAAAAGTTAGGTAGTACTAATTTAAGCATCTGTCCAAAGCGTTTGCTAATTATAACGAGAAACATCACGGAGAACACCTACTTTGTACTATTTTTTTTCTTTTACAATACCCAATTTCCTGATTTCCAGTTGCTCATTTCCCACCTAATTACTGGAAGAGGACAGTGGGTATTTCAGAATAACAGAGCCCACTGGCTCATTTCTCCCCGTTTAGTTTGTTCATTGGAGCAGGCTCGTCTTCATTTGTCTCATTTAGACAGATTCAAGACGTGAGATAAACAAGCAACGCTGGCTCATGCGAGGAGACAGCTGATACCATTTCAAATCAACAAATCTGCCTCACCCATCTTTTTTTAAAAGTTCCCTGTGTGTCTATGTTTGGCGTGGGCTCTGTAAACATATTTCTGCTTTCTCTGTGACACATCTCTGTGATGATCACACCAAACGACTTCAATCGTATCTTTTTGTGCTTATGGAAGACGCATACCACCACGATTTCAAAGACTTATTTAAGAGAATGTGAAGGACATTTTTAACCTGACGCAGCTGCCGAGATAAAGCAACTTGTTTATCTCTTACTGGTAGGACTGGTGCGTACAGAGCTCCTGCTAATTAGCACTGTGGATTGTGGGCGGATGATGATTTCAAAATTGCAGTGTAATTTCTAACACTATTTTAGTCCGGTTGAAATCTCACATTGATGCAAAAATGAAAAATTGTCTCTTTCACATCTGAGCATCACTTTGGAACCAACACAAATGATTTGAAACAAGATTTTTTTGTGCTTTTACATTATTATTCAGTGATTTCCCCCTTCGCGATGGTTAGAAAAATAACTTATGTCTTAAAGGTAAAATCTGGTTTGTGGTATTCACTTCTTTCCAGGAGTGATGAAGCACCGACACGTTTATTTTTAGTTTCCTCTCACCTGCTTTGCCAACTATATCAGTCAGTGATTTCCTATCTTTTCCCATGTTCACACAATTTGAACATCTTAAAAAATGAATATGGAGTAAGTAACAACCAGTATGGAAAAAGTAATTATATGTTAAAAAGTGCCTTACTTCTGAGGCAAAACAACTACATGAGCAGCACCACAAATGATATCGAGACTTCAGCGTCAAAAGCAGGGAGGCAATATTAGGCTGGTATTTCTGTTGTGAATCATATAAAGACAAAAGCTTTCACAAACACAAAAGAGCCGAGAATCAGATCCGGAGGAGTTCCAGCAGAGATACAGAGCACAAAGTTGACCTATTTTTCAACAACAGAGAAAGGAACAACTATTGAAAATTCAATTAACTTTCCTTTTTACCTCACGACTTGCAATAGGCAGCAGACAGAAAAACTGCTTGTATATGAGCTCAATTCCAGGGCGAACACCATGAGGCAGGAAAACCATGACATCCCGAGTATTAAAGTGACCCTTAGTTCACAGCTAGAGTTTAGAGAGAGGAATAAAAGAAGCGAAACAAAACAAAATCTGAAAATCCTAAAGGGAGCGAAGCGAAAACTAGCCATGAGTTTTTTTTAATCGAGGATGAGCTTCAAATGAGCTAAAGATCTGTTGAGTGTCATCATGGTATGCTGTTACACAGGACGTGTTGTGATGTTTTTCAACAATATGTGAGTATGTACATTTCTCATCTGCTGCGTGTGCACTTCCTTCAGGCTCAGTGAGGGTGCAAAGCTCGCAAAACCGCCAGTGCTGATCTCTTGCTGTCTCCTCACGCAGCGGAGCATCCTCCCTAACTTCAGAATGTTTGCTTCAGCACTCTCCCTCCCTCCCCCCTCCCCTATTATTCCCCCTGAACTCTTTAACACACTTTTCCCCTGCTCACTTCAGTTACTGTCACTGGACATTCTTGCCAGTGCACTCACAAGTTCTTCAAACGATATCATATTCTAGCTGTAACCTTTCAGAGTGACTTTTTTTTTTTTTTTTTAACAGTAACAGTGCTTTAGTAAGGCAACAGCATTTCAGACATAAATGCCATAATATAAAGAAGTCTATCCTTCAGCACTGAAACTCTCTACATATGAAGCACACTGCCTGGTGTCTATAGGGCCCTTAGCGGGTGGATCATGGCTCCCAAATTTCTGGTGCTGTTTCCATTAATAAACTCCTCATCTCTTATAATTCAACCCATGGTAACTTACAGAGAAGGCCACTATAGTTTCAGCACCTGAAAGGTTACATGAATAGCCCAAAGCAAATTCACACAAATTAAGCTCAATTATACTGAAAGGCCAAGTGGCGTGAATTCACATTTTCATGCCTCTCACGCATCCAATTCACGCTCAATATTCTGACTGCCTGGAGGCCGTGCCTTTCCTTACATGTGCCATGGAAAATACGAATGAATATGACCTCTTTTAAAGTAAACAAGCGTGTAATTTTGCGGCGAGCTGGTCATGACACTTTGCCTTGAACCCCGACATCTTTGGCGAGACAGACAGATGCTTTACAAAGCACAGTGTGATGCTTTAGCGTGATTATATGCACTTCACATACATGTACGTGACCATTCTGCGCTGCAGTCTCACCTGCCAGGCGATAAGGTCCTTCAGTTTCTCTATCTTTTCAAGGTCCTCTTGGTGTTCCTGCATGTACTTGTCATTGAAGAAGGCCTGGAGAGGAGGGAGAAGAGATAATGGATTAAGTGTGTTTTGCAGGAAGGGAGGAAGAAGAGGAGGAAGTGCAGGGAAAGACTTGAGGAACAATCAGAGAGGTGAAAGAGTTTGTGTTATGAAAAAAAAAAAGAAAAGAGAAATGAGGAAGAAAAAACTGATGAGTCAATAGGGAAAGCATTGAGAGAGGCAGTTAAAATGAGAAAAATTCAGTCAAGATATCCGTCTCTCCTTTACCACCTGCATTATTTCACTGAGATGAAGGACTGACCCCAGAGCAAAGAATTCACGTCGCACTTCCTCTGACTGATACGACACCGTTTCACAAGACCAAAATGAATCTATTCCAGGTCTTGATATACGCTAGAAAACTAACAGGCACTTCTTCTTTTTTTTTTTTATCATCAAACACAAGATAAAAAGAGTTACCCCTTCTACATGAGTTGCTATGGTGTTAAGGTGAATGGAGTGTGCAGCCAATAAACCAGTGAGAGCCCTAGAAATATGATGAAAAACGGGACTCGGTGAAGTCTGAGTTGAGCTTTTCCCATGAAAAAAATAGAAAAGAAAAAAAAAAGCACAGGTCAATAAAAAAAAAGAGATTTATGATGACCTATGATGTTGAGAGGCAAACAATATGGGAGTTGAGTAGTGTGTAGTGATGAAAATATTAAGGCTGATGGCAGGAGAGCGGCTAGGATCTGAAATATGCATGAGATCATGATTTGTTTTCAAAGCATGAAATCAAGCCGAGGAAAAATATGGTCCCTCTGAATTAGTTTCAAATATAGTTTGATTTATTAGAAATTGATGAAGTGTATAATTACCGTATTAGTTTGACTAAATCATCTTAACTCAAGGTACGCTCAGCTCATTCACCTAGTTAGATATAACTACTGTTTCCAAGGTCAAGAGTTAGCTTTCATGCTTGAATTACCTTAGTTTAAAATTATATGCCACAAATAATTTTCATGTTTCACTTTTAAGAAAATAAAATGTGTTAAAAGGCTTAAACTTGTTCAGGTAAAATAATATAAGTAGATCGATACCTCTCTCATATCTGTATGTGTAATATGAAACAGGACAGGCTTAGAGTTAGCTTAGCATAAAGACTGAGAACAATAGGAAAGAGCTAGCCTGGCTCCAGCACCCGACCAGACTGGATGGGTGCAGTCATATGCCTTAAAGGGGCTAATGGGCTGATTTTTTTTTACATTTTAGACAGAGCCAGGCTGGCTGTTCTCCCGGCAGTATTTATGCTAAGCTAATTGCCTGCTGGCTCTAGCTTCAGTTTTATGGTACAAACATTAGAATGGTATCAATCTTTTCATCTAACTTTCAGCAAAAGTGTCAAACTATGACTTTAACGCTCCTGTTAAAGTAAAATGAAATTGTTAACATAAAGGAATACAGGTTAAGACAATATAGAGATACAATAAAACAGACTTTCAGACTTTTTTCATTTTGCCCACCTTCTCATAGTTGGTAAAACCTCCCATGACAGCTGGGTCCACAATCCCGTTCAGCAGCATGGAGAGAGGGTTGATGGGAAGGTTGGGGTCTGTGAGATGCCTCTGCACCATGCTGCTGATCTTCTCATTGGTCAGGTGCATTGTCTCTATGGCGTTCTCCAGTGGACTGATCTCCTCCTGTGCAGCAGAGTAAGAGAAGGTGTCACCAAATATCCTCAGCACTTAGTGTATTTCACACATACATCACGAATGTCTCTGTGATCCCAACGACAAAGTGGAAACGTTCTGTCTTCACCAGGTTATTAGAAGATGGGCATAGGAACCCTTAACTAAACACATAAATCATGTAGGATAGAGAAGCAATGAATCATTCTTCACTGCGCCCATATACGAACCTGCAACTGTCAAATGAAGATGGATAGTGTGTTGGTGTAGGGGAATTTCAATTCCCAAGTCAACAAAATATGATTGGCAATGCTGAGAAAAGATGAATAAAATACTTGGAAATGCTGTCATTACTTCCACTACTGTGTGCGAGCAAACTCCTACTCAGTCCGTGCAACTCCACATGGGGGCAATCTCATTACTTCGGATGAAAAAAACCCCACCAAAACAAAACAATCACCTTGTTGCAGCTTGCTTACTAAGAATCTACAAGGAACATGAGTGGATTGTTGAGTAAATGTCAGATACAGACCCCAGCCAAAAAAGATAAGATTCTGTGCCAGGGAGACAAATCTCCAATCTGTGCCGGTATGTCTCAGGCCAGCGTGATAAAAAGCATTGTCAGATGGAAGGCTTTAGCTTGGTGAATCTCAGCCCAGTCATTAAGCTTTAAATAGAGAGTCTGACCTCGGGGACCTGGCCTCTCCCTGGCTCATCTGGAGGGCAAGCTGCTCCTGACAGTATGTTCCAACCCAGCCTGAAGGGTTCTGCCATGAATTAGTGTGGCGATGTAGAATAACACTTAACTGCATGGAATCAGGAGTTAGAGGAGGGATCAAGTCTTTTTTAGTGAAATGATTGTGGATGTAGCGACCAGAGGGACCACTGTGGGGGCATAAAGGCTGGAACTGCACGGGTGCGTGGGCGTCATGTGATGCCATGAACGCAGGGGGAGCCGACAGAAGTGAACACCCTGGCTCTGGGAAGAGGAGGAGGTGTTCCCCTTTCTGAGGCTTTTCAACAGCACAGACATAAAAGTGACTAATAAACCCGACAAATAAAGAGTAACTGATTGTGGAATACTTCGCTAGCATAATTATGCTAAGTAGTGCATTTGTTTTGGGGAAAACAAATGACACATTAACAGGTTGAGAGAGAGTGATATTGTAACCTGCTCTTGCGCTCCAGCATATATCGCTGTTCTCATTTCTCCACAGTCTCCCTTCCAAAAAACAACCTCTGGGCCAAAACGGGGACCAGCACTTTAATTAGTCAAAACAACTAAGATAATAAAAATGAATGCAGTTTCATTGGGATGCAGAGGAAATGTGCCCCTTCCAAGTGCAGACCAAGACAGGCCATCCTCTTATCAATAGGGTTTAAAATTGAGCAATGCAGGTAATTCTATTACAGGAAAATCAACAGAGTGAGTGCTGAACTCTGCTCTAGTTGTATTTGTGCTGTGTAGCTATTTTCGGTGGAAACAGGCTTTAAGGAGTGCTTGGTGAATCAATGCGGGCCCTCTGGCAGAGAGCGAACGTGCCCTGTCGTTAGTCCGGGGAGCGGCACACCCGCGTCCGCGCAGCTGTCTATACCGCTTAAGCGGAGAAATGATATCGATTGCCTCAGAGCAAGGCTGCAGATTCTCATCTGATTAGCGGGCCGGCCTGGCACACATGCCCCTGCTCGTACTCACCGTGGAGACCGACTTCACTTCAAACCAGCGCAGGATGCCAGGAAGTTTGTATGCCGTTGTGTACGTTGTCCTCTCGATCCACATGTTCTGTAGACAGAATGCACAAAGTCAAAAACTGTAACCTAAGAAATCAACTCAATGCAACATTTTAAAAGTTGATGTGTCCCTTGATCATTGTTATTTTTATTAGGAGCATGTACAACACAGCTTTTACACAAAGGTGAACTCGTGTTACACAATGGCTAGATGGTGAGATGGATTGTTGTAAACTGTGTCATTATAATGGGCTGTCACTGAAAATGTCATTGTTATATTCCTCTTTAGTGCACACTGAGAGCTGCCTCCCTTTCAGAAATGTGTGTTTCTATTTATTTATTTTAATTATTATTATTTTATTTTTTATTTAATTTGTGTTTTTTCAAGGGTATATGGTCCTTTGTCAGGCACTATATTGTGTGCTTGTCTGTAAAATAATGTAAAAAAATAAAAACTACCAAAAACAATTTAAAAAAAGAAGAAAAAGAAATCAACTAAGCGTGACGGGGTGCAGATCAATCAGCAGCCGTTTTTAGTGCCAAACCATGTTGAAACAAGCTGCAAGACTGACGCTGAATGAATGAGATTAAGATGATGTAATGGTTGTTCATTGAAGGCTTAATGAAGGATTGAAGGTGGGCTGGTGGGAAGGAGGTGTCCACTATTTCCCTGTCTGGACGGCAGCTCATTAAGGCCCGCTCACAGACAACCCAAACAAGATGGAATCTCCTCTAATACTCTAATAATCGTGGAGCTGAAATAAGGAATAAATCTTCAAGAGAAAAAAAAAAAATACACCACAGGAGATGACGATTTCCCTGGCAAGACGCTTTCAGTATTTAAACCTTTTTTTTATCAGTGTGTCAGAAGAAAAGAAAAAACAATCTCCCACTATGAACAATTAAAGTTAATAGAACCAGCTTTACTGCTCACCTTGGAGACATGGCAAATCACAAAGATATGTGTGTGTTAACATGTTTAATAGGATTGACTATAGATATACATCACCTCTCTGTCACGACTGACAACATCAAGTCAAGAGTTAAATACATAATCCTGCTCTGTGATGCCACAGCAAACATACAGAGGGAAATGTGAAAGGATTTCATTTGCAACCTGGATACTGAGTGTGCACAAAAACATAATTCATTAGATGTACTAAAAATCAGAGCTTGACAGTTGCACTAGGCAACTGGATTTGGACCACTGCCAGCCATTTTTATATAGTCTGGATCTCCTTGTCGGAAAACACTTTTCCTGTGTTCAAAAATAAAAATAAAATAAAATCCTCTGTATCCCTCTTCCTTGATGTGATCCTCTGCCTATGTAAATGAGAGCTCTGATACACTATTGATTCACTCTTCTGGAGACAACTAAAAGAATATGTGAAGCATAGACCTCAAACAATAATCCAGCTGCGTCCTGTAATAAACTACACGAAGGGCGTAGAGATACCGAGACAAACAAACAGAGACGAGATCAAGACAGATAAAAATGAAAAAGCCCTTTTCAGGACACTTTTTTGGGGCTTGCCCTGTTAGTGGAGTGTGAGTGACAACAAAAAAAATTTAGTGAGAGAGAAAAAAAAAACACATTATGTAATATATGTTGACCTACTCTAGATACCAATTTTCATTACAAAAATGTGGGATCTGATGTGGGTACTTACTGTTGCTCTCTGAAAGTGCATACTGTACATACATGCACTGTAGATACTAAAATGTTCTATATTATGGTTCAACAAGGAGCCTATAAATTCAAACTGGCTTAATCAATTTTTCATTTAGAAAGGTAAGAAAATTATGTTAAGGATGTCTAATGTTAGCCAGTTATACATTAAAACATATACAAATAAAATAAAGAAGCTAACTCATGGCAGCGAAGAAGTAAAAAAAAACCAAAACAGTAATTACCGCAAACTCATTGTCGGGGTCCTTCTCTCCCTTCCTCACTGGCCTGGAATACTGGAATTTATGGACTTCATTTACTGTGTAGAAGCTGTGGAGGGAGAAAATCAGCATCTGAGTAAATTAAAACTGTTATGGGAAATCTACAGCTTGATTCAAAAGGTTGATTGCTTTGCTCCAGGTCAAACACAGGACAGTCCCACCCCCCTTCCAGGCTGGCTCTGCCAGGAACTGTGGCATTTAGCATGTTGGTGCTGACAAGACGTCTTAGACATGGTCTCATCTACGGGGAAAATAAATGAATTTTCAGCTCCCACACATCAGTGACAGCTGCAGAAGTTCGCCCGACATGTCGGACATGTAGAGAAGCTGCAGCGTACGTGACAGAGGCACATGACCAGCAGGGATGAACTTTGCCAAATAAGGTTAATAGACTTTTCACACTAGGAAAAAGATGGTGGAACACAGTGGCTGTGGGAGCAGATTACTTGCTCCTTTTCCATCTTTCTAACAGTCTCTTTTACCACTAGGAATACACATTCACACTTTCCTGGGGAGACGAGTACAGATCTATTATCCCTATCCAGCATATTGCCTTTCCAGTTCCTAAAACCAAACTATGTGGTTCAAAGAGCACGGTCCGACTTCATTAGCACACCATTATGAATAAAATATGAAATGAATCTGTGCCATTCCAAAACCACTGCACTTTTATGTTTTTTAGTAGCAGCAATAAGTGTGTGCAGATGGGCTGCAACAACTTCTCAACTCTTTCTACTACCGTTTTGTGAATGAACAGACCACACAAAGCTTTCCTGACATTCAAACTACACAGATAATTTAGTCTTACTGGCACTTGAGCCACTTACTACATTATACTGACAACCAGATGTTCCCTTCTGAGATCGGTCACAAAGGGCAACGCATTATTTAATGAACATGATGAGACCCATTCCCAAATCAGCTGAGAGAGCGTGGCATTAACCAAAAAAAAAAAAAAAAAAAGCTGAGTCTCTGCGCCTCTGATCTGATGAACAGTTTAATAAAGCAGCTTTAAATCAGCTGTACTCCCCCAATTAAACCTTTTACATGTCATTAGCTGGCAGGCTAGGGATGATGCAGTGGCACGGTCTGGACAAAGCAAGGTCAGAAGGGGGTGTGCTCTGCCTGCTGCTGTGACCCCTTTGGCTCAAACAGCTCAGTCTCATTGCTATGCACCGCTGATTTTTTTGCAGTGAATGAGAGAATAAATGAGAGAAAATAGAGAGATAGGGACAGAGAGAGACAACCGGGAAAGGCGCGGTGAGAGCTGGAGAAAGAGAGTTGGCAGAGAAAGACAGACGGACGGACAGCCGATGTGGAACAGTCCTCTATTACTCTCTAAACATGGCTGTCTAATCTGGGATATTAACGGAGTTACATATTCCAATCAGACACAGTTAGCAAACAAGCCAACAGGCTGCTGAAGGGATCAATGCAGGGGGACGTGACCAATGCTGCAGGCTTGTGATAACATCGGTGCCCAGGTATATTTGCCTAAAGGTTTTTCCAAGTAAATGTCTTCTTTTAATTATGTCCATTGATGCGTTGGGTGGCATATCAAAGTGAATTTGCACAGCTGAGTGATGCGGTGCATGGCCGGCGTACAGATTGGGCAAACAAGTGGGAGCGTAGGGGGGGGCCCCACTGTTTGCTGTGGCCCCGGTGCACGACACAAAGGTATTAATGATGTCAGAGAAACGATGTTGTACTTGGCACAGTGACTAATAGCAGATGGCTGTTGCAAGTTAATAGTGCACAAGAACGACAAGAAGGTCAGACGCTGTTTGTTCTACACAGACACACATTTACATCAAGATTTAATCACCTTCACCACAGTGGTCCTCCACACACCACACTCCAAAAAAAAAAAACAAATAAATAAATACAAACGCGCTTTTGCATGTCATCACAAGCTCTCTAAATTGTTTGTGAGTTTGACTTGGGAAAGTAAATTGGGCTTTGTAGGATTGAAATTCATGCTGTGTGACTTTGAGTAACAGACTCTGTAATTTTAAAGCAATGAATGTGTATGTGTGTGTGTGTGTGTGGCACGGGGGATATCCTGCTTACCTCACTATTTGTTCAGAGACAGGTTTGTTTTGGAACTTGGCAGGCAAGTCGAGAATGGGCTTCACCGTGAAACACTGGATGTCTTCAGTAGAAACATCAAGGACATAAATGAAACTGTTGCACTCTAATGAAACACAATTACTTCACACCTGATTATAATTCAGCGTTACTGTTGATCAATGTTCAATGACATCAAACTGTAAAATATGATCTTATTGCTATCATTTCAGTAAAGCCATTGTCTGATGTACTATGTAAAATTTGAAAGGCGGTTCATTGCATTTGACATACAGTTCATGAGTTTATATGCAATGTTGCATACAGTGACTGCAATGTGAAAAAATATATGCATTAAAAAATATACTAATATTAAAGTAATATAGTAAATGGACACTTATATAGCACTTTTCTAGTCCTATCAACCACTCAAAGCCCTTTACAATGGAAGCTACATTCATCTATTCACACACACGTTCATACAGCTTTTCCCTTACACATATAATGCTTTTCTACCATACATGCACATTCACACTCTGATGATACATCAGAGGCAATTTGGAGATCAGTCCAAGGACACATCAAAATGCAGACTGGAGGAGCAGGGAATCGAACCACCGACCTCCTGCTCCACACTGATTTAAACTATGTGTCCCAGCCCTATAGTTTCCCCATAAGTACAAATCTACGTGGAGTATTAAAAACATATTTATGTTCATCTTATGCACTGGCAGTGACCTGAGTCTGAGCAAAAATGAAAAAGCAAAACAAAAACTGAATTAGTAAATTGTGTTGAGGATACACTGTCCAGAGGAACACTTGGTGTCCTCGCTGGGTGGCGTGGTCGTCTTCATCTTCTCCGCGTTCGGAAACTGTGTGAGGAGACGTGCCTCGAAATCCTCCCTGCGCTCGTACTCCTTCCCACGGTAGATGAACATTTTGTTCTGAAGGACAATAAAGAAACACAGTGAGTCCCCGGGTATGTACATAGAGGCAGGAACACAATCACGCAAGCTGGTGCTAATTAACACGCATTATGTGGACATAAGGGACATTGTCCCTCTTTTATGAATATGGCGGTAGTGACAGCATACAGTGTCATTTCATAGCCCATTTCACCAGAAGATTAGATCCAGTAGCCAAAATTCATTCAATGGTGGTAGTAAGGACAGACACGGGACAATGACAAAATTGTAATATTAAAAGAAAGTTACATGGATGAGAGCGACCTGGCCTGCTACTGTGGCTGGGTTAAAATACATTATCATAATATTCATATTAAATACTTGGATATGAGGTTGACAGAGAGTTCTTGGCACAGATTCAGTGATTAGTCAGTCCCAGCTGAGTTCATAGTGAGCTCGCCCGGGGAGAGGGCTTCTGCCTTAGCGAACTGACAAACTGCAAATGGCTACTACCACTTTTGCTGGAGGCTCTTTCACAAACGGCTGCTTACAGCTACTAATGAAACTGCTGCAATGGTTCAGATGTCTTGCCAATTTCAAATCAGCGTGGTGAGATCATGGCAGTTGAGGATGAGGACGGCGGCCCTATTCACTCCCTCTTCACATCTCAGCGGCTTGATCTCCTTCTGGAGACGATCATGTTGTACGTCTCATAGAGGGCTTACAATGAATTATTAGCTTCATTCATTAGCTTAACAGGGATATTACACAGCTTGAAAGTCAGGATCTTATCTAGGGAGAATAGCCTAGCCTTTTTTTTTTTTTTTTTTTTACATTTCCTTCTTTCTTTCACAGACCATCACTGCACAATAGCTCTCACACAGCAAGCTCTGTACTCATGCACACCACACATCTCAATTCCCCAATTAATTAAAGGAACTGCAGCCATGGAATATGCCCAGGGCCATTTTTCTTTTTTTTTTTTTTTTAAATTTGCTTTGACAGATAAGTTGACTAAAAGCACGTTGGTTTCCAGAGCCATCCCTTTCAACTGCAGGAGATTCCCCTCAATCTGCCTGACAATACGTCGCTGCAATTTTCAGCTGGTGAGCAACTGTGAGAGATCTAATCTTTTTTCCCATCACTGCACTACTCTGTGCTTATTCATAAGAAGGCTGCAGATTTACATTATGTTGTTGAACGTTCTGGTCATGTATACTTTTGTTAGCCTCAAACATACATTAGCAAAAAGACAAAACAAACAAACAAAAAAAAAGTAATTTAGATAATAATTCATGCAAAAATGGTCTGTTCTTTTTCAGAGGGTAAAAAGGCAATTTAATACAGTCAAGAGACGAAGGTTCATCGAGGTGCGACATTGTTGAGTTCAAATGTAACACACATGGTCAAGATTTAAGCTCCTTGGACATGCTGGCAGCAATACTAGAGGATGTATGGGTATTTTAATATGGCTAATGTAATGTATGGGGTGAACAACTACGGTAAAACTAATGCAATATCCGTGTTTCAGCCTCTTGGCAGAGACTGTTAACAAGAAAAAGTCTGTAAAATCTATGGATTCTCCCTTTCAATCTACTGCAGAATCAGATAACGCTTAACTGACACACAGTCTGATGGAAAGGTCATCTTGTTTTATTCCAAAACAAAAATAAATTAGATGAGAACAGTGCATAGAGTGGTCCTAAAAATGCATGAGCCGGGAACGTTCCTTCAGTGTGCTCAGTGTGCTCAGGGGTCCGTCTGAGGACCGTTTGGAATGATAGAACATGGCAGCTCATATCCGAGCGTCTCCAAATGTTGCGCGTTAAGATACATATTTCAGACCAACTTTCACACGAGCCTCAGCTGCTCTTTAAGCTGAGCGCTCACAGGAAACTCAATACGGCGATTAAATAAAGTTTAGGACTGAAAGGAAGAGAGAGGGAGAGGAGGAGAAACATGCCAACTGGATGCAAAGTGAGGCGAACAATTGTAGCGGCCCGTCTTTGAAATACTGAAAATACCTTTCATTTGTCAGAAAGCTGAAAGCAACTCAGGATTCTTTATAGAGTCGACAAATACAGAAGCATTCAGTCATGCTTCAAAGCTTGTTGACAAGATATTGTGACTTTGAAGGTTGAAATCATGACTTCAGATAAATATTCTGCGCATGTCTTCATAATGATGGTTTTGTTCGTAACAGAAGAACTTAACAGTCTCTAAAAAGTCACCACCGATGGAAGCGAAGCAAAAACACACTCAACTACACAAGAAAGAACTGGAGTTAGTTGCGACTGCGGAGCTAAACAAATGACATGATGTAGAGCATTTTACAATTAGCAAGTACCCTAGTGTCTAACCACATTAACAACTAATAAATCATAAGCAGCGGAATTAAGCACTCTCACATAAAATCAATTCTCAAGGGGGTGGAAACAAAATACCTTTATCAAGAGTATTGATTTTCTCACATAACATACTTTCCCCTGAGGACACTGCCATGCTGCAACACAAACAGCACAATGGGGTTGTAAGCAAATACCCACCACACTATATTTATCTTAATTAGTGACTCATACATGAACATTTCCTATGTGCTCACAGAAATATTTCTACATAGTTATGAAACATATCAAGAGGGTGTACAAATCCAGAGCCGTTTTTGATCCAATACCAACACTACATTGGATAGTATCGGAAATGCCCTGATCTACCTACTCCTACACAAATACGGTATCAGATATTGGTGAGTCTATGCACTGATCCCGTACTACGTAGTTTATTAATAAACTTTATAGTTTCACACCCAGATAAATCAGAAGTTTTCCAGGAAATAAATTATTTTTTGCAGCTCTAGCCTACACAGGAAATTGTGCTGTGCAGCCACCGGCCACTACTGTTTTAGAGCAGCGAAGAAGGATTGATCTCTGGTAAATAGTGTAATATTAGCTGTTAACAAAACATCAGAAATTTGGCAATATGTTACACGGGAAAGTCGCACCAGTAAGAAGGCAATGTGTACTAAGGCTTTAATTTGGAGGGGTGGTGCTAGTGTTCGGACAAATAGCATAGGAAGTGTTATTTATTCCTACATTTATTAGTTTT
Source organism: Seriola lalandi dorsalis (assembly GCF_002814215.2). NCBI lineage: Eukaryota > Metazoa > Chordata > Actinopteri > Carangiformes > Carangidae > Seriola > Seriola lalandi. Next base: position 546,651 of record NW_019524864.1, read on the forward strand.
TTTCAAATTAGATAATAAAGGAAAGACTCAATGAGATTCATGTATTTGTTCATGTTTTACAAAGGGTTTAACCTCAGCCACTTCTGAGCTATCATTAGCATATAACAATGATGGCAATCATATCACATCCATACAGGGTTAGTAGTAGTAGGTAAAACATTTTTAACGCAGTGGTATTGGAACATCTCCACTTTTAACAGGACACTGTGAGAGCCGCGATGCACGACAACTGACTCGCTCTGTATCTCTTTTGATGTATTCATTCATCAAAACTTAATGAGATTATAAATACAGCCGGGAAATGACTAAACTACCTTGTATCTAATGTGGCATAAGAAAAACCAAAAAGGCAAAATCAATCAAGGGGTAAATCAAGTGCAGATCCTCCTGGAAAAAGACAAACTTGCATACACCTGCTCTGGCTATTTCAGGTAAGGTCAAGCTGCCGCAGAAAGAATAAAAAGAGAGAAAAAAAGAGAACTCACAGCTGTCCTCTAAGGCTGTTTAAATAGCCAGTTAGATTAGGCCGGTGCAGCACGCCCTGTCTGTAATGGAGTTTCTGCCCTGCCAGATGAAAGAGGTTAGGAGGGGCACGTTGAGATCGGAAAGTAGCAAAAGACCCTTGTGAAATGGCTGTTCCTCATAATAGAATGAAAAGGATATGATCAGGGGATCACTGTACTTGAAACTGGACATTCACATTATCTCATTCCGTGCGGACCTTTGTGGGGCATTTAGTGTGTTGCTGGTGTGATAAAAATGGCTTGAATTTCTCCGAGAGAGGAAAACGGCACCTTCAGCAGCGTGCCAGACGACTGCCTAAAAACAGCTGTAACAGGGAATAAATGAAAAGCAAACAAATCGTCCTTCGTCAGAATGCTCAGAGCTAACTTTAAACTCTCTGCGGCACGGCATCACACAGAAATTCCTACATCAGTGAAATGTTTAAATATAATCTGATATGTGGACAGAATGGGACAGCCTTCACAGACAGAGCAAAAGAGGTCTGATATGCACACAGTAGCAGCTCAGACTCTGAATTAGGCCGGTGAGGAGATATCAAACGCATGTTGGACACGTACTTAATTTGTGATAAGCTGAGATCAGATTGGCGCGAGGCCAGAACAGGACATTTGGAGGGGAAACACAGATCGTTTCAGGTTTGGCAGCCAAGTATACTTGGTAGGGGTTTTAAATACACTTTGAGATGATTGTTCACCGTTTGAAGTAAAGCTCCAACTCAACAAACAAGCGTAGACCTGAATGTTTTGGGAATATAACCCTTGATTCAGCAGCCACCAAAAGCAATTTACAATGTGACCATATCACTTCCTTTCACTTTGTAGTGGGTGCCTGCTTTTTTGTTGTGCAGGTGGTGATGGGACACCTTGTGATGCAGACCACGCTCACGGCGTGGAGAAAAGGGTGTTCAGCTGAAGTTCAGGTAATGGAATTAAAGCCTGTGTTTGCGGCGTGATCTGCCTTTTGATTGGACGAACAAGGCTGGGTTAGCTCTTGCTGTCATTCTTGGGTGCCACAGATTTTATAGCCATGTCCTGCAATGATGGATTCTGGGGGATTTCTTTAGGAGTAACCAACTGAGCAGCAGACAGAGACACTTACCTACAGTGCAAGCTAAAAACAGACAGATTTCAGATACATATTAAGGAAATAGACCATGAATGAGGGAGGAGGCGGCTCGGAGGGAGAGACAGATTTTTTTTTTTAACTCACAGAGACCCACTTTTCGCACATTGAAGGGCACCCGTCCAGCACATTATCCTGGATTTACTCTACAATGTTTCACAGTAATGATTCACAGTTTGTTTTCGGTTTGTTTTCTGTGTAAGTGAGTAAAGTGAAAACCGGACCAGGTGGGAAGTTGAACTGGTCCGACCTGCCAAAGCAACCAAAACCCGTGGGAGCTGGGATGTGTGAAACACATATGCATAGACGGCTGAGGGCCGAGAATAAACCACCCGTAAACCTATCGATTTTCTGTTTTGACGAGTGGGGTCACCCACACGGTGCTTTCAGCCAAAGTGTGGGGTGCTGAGAGTTGTGGGAGATGTACGTGGATGTGTGTACTCACGCGTAGGAAGGAGGGGAAGCCCATGCCGTAATAGCCTACGGCAAAGTAGTCCGGTTTGGGCCGGATGACCTTCACTATGTTCTCATAGAACTGGGCCTGCTTCCTCTGTTGGGGGGTAAAATAGTAAGTTTTAGTGGCATGGGAAACACTGACATTTTTTTTCTTTTGAATGAATCTTTATTTACAAATTTTTGTCTTGTTTTGCATCATCTGGTTTATCTTGTTGCCTCCTTTCTTGGCCACTTTTTTAATCTCATTGAGGATTTGCTGCTTAAATAAAGTGTAAATGAATAAAACAAAAATGTTGCAGTCTTCTTCTTCTCTCTTAAAAACAAGGTAACTTATTATAACTCATTGATATCAATGAGTAGTGATTTTATTGACTGTTTATGACATGAAGGAGCAGTTCAACAAAACATGTATTACTTACCAAAGAGGCACTGAGCTGCTCAAAGTCAAACATTTCATTCTCGTACTGTTCAGCCAGCTCCTTTCCCAAAATGATTGCCTCCTCCCACATCTATTGGGCACATAAACAGAGACAGTTAGCAAATGAATCAATTATCAAGATTCAAGCTGAGATAAAGCATTCCCTTTCTGCCAGTTGAATAAAGCAAATGATCTCTCCTAGGCAATGGTGTAAGTCAGTTTCAAAATAAATAAATCTAAATTCTTCTTATTATATCAATATTTTTTATTATTATTATTCTTATTTTCCTTTGATCTAAAACACTAAAATGCAGATGCCACACTCTTGGGAGGAGAGTGTGGTAGTGATGCATTTCCCCTCGAGACTCATCCAGCGAAGTGGAGTGGTGTCACAGATATGTGCGGGCCACTCGAACATGTTGAAAGGCTTCTAAGAGGCTCCCTGACAGACTAGATTGGGCTTAGCTGATCTGGGTCAGGCTGGAGGTGGACTGAATCCAGACTGCTACTCAGATCAGCCTGCCATCAGAGAGAGCAGTGATGGCAGCACCATCTGGGACTGTGTTCTGGATGACTCCGATGACACTCCTAGAAAGTGTCCTCAGTTGATACCGCTCTCTCTGGGGTGTTGAAGTATTCTCGCAGCCACTGTAACAATTCCTGATCGCTCCGCTGTGTTTGTTACTGCAAGTTTATCCAATGCTCTTTCAATTTGTTGTCTTTCCCTCGCCATATCCTGCTGAGTGACAGTTGGCTAGTGAACCAAGAGTGGCGGCTGCACCCCAACACTGATGACACATGCAAAGCCTTGGGACATCATCTCTGAGAAGCTCTGGCTACAGTTCTACAGACCCTTTCCAAGCTCAGCTTAGAGGCTGGAAAAAAAAATACATTTTCCTCCTCTGGAATAAAACATGAAGAGTGTAGAAGAATAATACAGCAACCATATCTGAGGCACATAAGAATAACCTACTCTTCACATCACAACCCAGAGTTGGTATATAAAAATGGCTCTACAGTGGTTATGAGGGAGAAAGAGATAGAAGGACAGTGGGAGAGAGAGGAACAAGAAAAAAGGTTTTAAGACAACACAAAAGAGCCACATTAATGCTTGTGCCATCTGATATGTGCCTTTGCCCATAAGAGCATCAGCTAAAAGAGGAGGATTATTTACAATCCCTGTTCTATGGAGAAGGAATATAAAATTTATATTCAGCTTCTCTTCTTCGAAACCTGCCTTCTCAGGCCAGAAGCGGTATTTAACAGAGATGACAGTATCTAAAAATAGCATCCTCAGAGTCCAGGGTTTATCATGATTATGCCCACTATTACATGTATGTGTGTGTGTGTGAGTGTGTGTGTGTCTCTTACCTTGCCCTTGTCAAAGTAATTGATAATCTGCTGGTAGAGCTGATCCTTGAGCTGTCCTTGAGTGCTGGCCTGGTAGCCGTCTCTCTGGGTCAGGTGAGCTGCACATTGCTCGTCCGACCACTACAAGAGGACAAGTTAGCATTGGGGTCAACACTGTGCAATACAATACAGAGCAAAAGGGGAAACAAGAGACAAGAAATCAATCACTGAGTTATAGCCAATGCAAATGGGCGAGACTGATGTGTAATTCTTTTTAAAGCTGTCCTGCACTCTGACAGGGCAAGATGGGAACTAGAGACTTAGGCAATGAAACAGGCGTCAATACATATTGAATGATTCAGAGACAGCATCGATGCAAATCACAGCTTTCTGTAGCTAACACTTGCTGCTGGCTAGCTATATAGTATTTGACATGAGATTCCCTACAACCCGAAATTGTTTGGCTACTGGAAGCCAATGCGGTGAGGTAGGGGAGCAGAGAGCATCACTTATACTTGCATTAACACTAAACATCAGATACAACTGAGTCATGCAGCAGAGTAATCTTTCATTACATATTCTGCTTGATTTTGTACAGTGTCAGACGAGGAAGAATGATGCAAAAAAAAGAAAAAAAAAAAGAAAAAAAAAACATAACAAGAATGCGGGGGTAGCCTTTTGTGCTGACTGTGCACTCCATCATACCTTTTCTTTATACCCTACCATGGAGAATAATGAGGTTTGTGAAAGGCTGCAGCAGCCTGGCTTACAAGGAGATGGACAAATCTGATTGGCCTGCGTGTCGAGGAAGCATAATCCTATGCATCCTGCCAGGACCGATTCATTACCAGCCGGCTTTAATTGGGATTCTGTAGTGTTGTGAGCAACCTGAGGAAGTTAAGATCTCTGAGAAAAAATCTGAACAAGTTTTGTCTGGAGGGCCGTATTTGAAAAGCAAAGCCAGGAAATTTGCATATCCTGCGCTGGAGATGGGAAAAAAAAGAAGAAGAAGAAAAAAAAGAAATAATTGCTGTGCACATTGTTGCTGTGTATTGAAGAGGGATGTCGGGAGGCTTTGGATTAGGCTATTGATTCCTTTACAGCTGGACTGCGGCATTTAGATGGTAAAAGGATCTCTGTTTATTCATGGATGGCCAGTGACCCTGCATCGACAAAACTAAAGTGCTGATACATCTCTGACAACACACAGAGTGATGTAAATTCATCAACTGTTATTATACTGCGACAGGTACTCTGCCGGATGACTGCTTATTACGACAGGAGCCGGTTTTACTCTGCAAGTGGTGGTGGATGCAGAATGATGTATCCATCATCCATCCTCATTCAAGCTTGTTTACACATGCCTGTGTGTGAGCACAAAAGGAGGACAAAGTTTACCTAGCAGAGCTTATTGGGAGAAGAAAGGATTCATCCATACTCTAGTGGAACAAAATTAACCAATTTCCACTATATAATTATGAGTCCTTCTCTAAAGGTGTGCTGTGATTGGAAATGCCGCAGCTGCTGCGAGATGAGCAGATTTAAAATAATAATAATGACAAAAACAAGTCCTGCAAAAAGCCGCTGTGACTGCTCGGCGAGGAAAATGTGATTCAGTCACAGTCTGCTCTCCCCTGTCGGGACCTGTACAAAGGCTGAAACAGGCAGCTATTTATGCAAATACAGATGAGATATCGGGTGCAACCATTTTGGTTAAAGAGGAAGAGACGAACAACTCCAAATTCAGCCTACACCACACCCTGACTGGGAATAGACGCTGCAGTCTTTTGTGTGAGGATGTGGAATATTTCTGGCTAGGGACAGAAACTTCTGAGACTGAGGGCAGGTCTACATTTACAAGAAGGTGAAATTTCAAGAGTAATGCTTCATGATAACTTATAAATATTTATGTATCTAATTTAAGATATCATTGCACTAAAAGTGTGGTAGAACCCTTCCCCTTTTCCACATTAAAACCCGGGGGGCCTTGAACTATGTGATTTACAGTGGAGGATTCCTCATTTCCAGCTGACAAAGAGGACAGTAAAGTGAAAGTACACCTTTATCTCGAAGCACCTCGGGTAGCTGCATCTGCTTTTTCCTTCTGCTCTGAACAATCTCGTTGCCATTTCCAGGAAAAGATCAGATGCTAGCCATAATTTGCGCCGGCTACCCAAGGTGAAAAAGATGCCGATCAGCAAATCTGTCCTCTTAGCAGCCATCTCATGCCACTGTGGGATTAAAAGGACGCCGACCTATCACTCTAAGTCCTGTACACATTCAAATTCAAACAATTTGTTTAATGCCTGAGGTTAAATGTCGTCTGTTTTGACGATCGCTTGAGTGGGTTTGGGTTCAGTGATCTATGCTGTTTGAAGTATTTTGGAGAGCGTGCCTCCACGTTTTATTTGTTGTTGGTATTGTGTCTGTGTACCTTGAGCAGTTTGGCGTGCAGCAGCAGAGTGTAGGCAGCCTCAGTGTAGTTGTCGCACTCTTTGTGGAGGTCACACAGCTTGTACAGGTACCTGGGCAGGAAACAAGCGATGATGTATGGGTCATTTCTGGGAGAGCCTCTCACATTTTTGACAACAGACAGAAAGTTAACTCTGCTAGACTGATGCGTCTTGACAGCCTCTTTTAACTCAAATAACGCTCGGCAGAAAGATGGAAAACTCCTGGATCGTGGAAATGGAAACGTTTTCCAGGAAAGTCAGGTGTTATTTTTTTTTCTGGATCCTTCGGGGATATGCAGCGTGGAGGAACGGAGCCAGAATGTACAGCGTTCTGTCTTTTGACAGGTAAAAAATGAGCTCAACTCAATGTCATCGAGTCCTCTTATGTATTGTATGTAATTTACCTTAGCGATGTGTGTAAAATACCTCGAAGAGCCTGACACAAGAATGACACATGGTTGGCTATGACTGGGTCTTACCTGATGTACATTTCCTCTCTGTCTATCTCCTTGTAAAAGTTCTGCAGGAAGGAAAGAGAAAAGCCATTAAAATGTGTTTTTAAAGGGTTCATATATTTCCACTGACCACAATGCAATACTGTTTACAAAGGTTCAGTGTTTAGTTCGCTTACAATGCAAAGTAGAAATCGCTGGACTGCACATAATAATCTTAAAACTATATTTTAGCTGTGTGACAAAACTGTGATAAACAATAGTGTACTGGCTTGCAGCAGGTAAACATAAAGTGACAGGCTGTCACACTGCTCTCCTGACAACTTCTTTACACAACATGACTCGGCACTGAGAGAACATGACTCAGATAAATGCTGAATATAGGGCATGGGCCTATAGTTTGTTTTTTTTTCCCAATGCCAGCAGTCACATGAAAACAGAACTGACATTTTGGGTTGCTCCCTGGTGAAATGTCACTTCAAAGAGGTGAGGTGTTTCAGGTGAGCTGCTCTGCGATAACATCTTAATTCATTGTGGCATGCGGAGGTGGCCATTATTGTTTCCTGTCTGCGGGTAATACGCATGTCATCATGGTCAACTTTATCGACAATAGCCTCCTGAACAATGCCTCGGTGTCTATGACACAGACGTTTGAGTGTTTTATACATGTCACTTCATGCGGGGGTGGGGGTGGGAGAGGGGTGGGGGTTCCATGTTTACTGGGCTTGTGTGTATTCAGGAACTCAAGAGTAGCCATCTTACAAGCACGTTGACAGTGCAGCTCATGCGGTTTTCCTTGTTCTCGTCATGCATGATGGTCCTGTAGTCCAGCAACCTCTCCAGCAGACGAACCACCAGAGTGACGAAGTTCTCGCCGGTCTTGGCCAAATACTTGTGCTTCCTGCAGTGCTCCAGTAAACTAGTGTGTGTGTGTGTGTGTGTGTGAGTGTGTGCGTGTGTGTGTGTATTTTGTGTTTGTTTGGAGTGGTGGCGGTGCAGTGATGTTTTGTGTGTGACATGTGGTTGTGAAGGGAGAGAAGCCAGGGGCAGAGAGGGAAAACAAATGTGAAGCATGTATAAGAGGTTTTTCAACTGTTCAAAATGTCAAACTTTTGCCTCTAAGGATTTGGGGAAACATTCTTTTTTTTTTTTTTCTTCATCCATTAAAGCAAAGTTAGCATCCCAGTGTACTGAAAGCAAATATCAGTGTCAAAACTGCGATGAGAAGTCGTGTGATCATCAGCACACTGTGATTATTTTGAGGAGTGCTATGTTGCAATTAGCATTATCTAACTTGTGAAAAGCTCAGGCGTAATCCTGCCCATTAATCAGCACTTACATTTTCTGAAAGAGAACTTTGTACTGCTCGTCTCCGCGGCCCCCCTCCACCTCGTGATCCAGCTTGGTGATGATCTCGTTCTCAAACTGCAATTAGACAGAGCAGGCGTAAATAATCAGTGTAGCTAATTTTTCAATTCATTAACGCCATCTCCCTGTCTCACTCTTGCTTGCTCTCTGCATCAAGGCTCGGCTGAGGGGATCTGTGCTTCCACTTTTATCGTCACTCTCTTGAAGCCCAGCTGGCTGCAGGCTGGTGTTTTCTGTTCATTATTAAAGCGCTTCTTTATCTGTGTAAATTTGGTTAGATTACAGAACAGGGCGACATCATGAGACACTTCACCCCCCCCCTTTTTGTTTTTTTTTTGCACTGCTGTTGCTGTAGCTTCTGGCACTGATGTATGCCCATATTAGTATGCGACAGCTGTATAAAAAGCAGGTTTTATTGCACTATAACACTGACTTCACTGACTGTTGGCAGGGCACAAAACCCCAAAAAGAATGGAGAGTGCAGTCGAGAAAGAAAAGATATAACTGCTGCTCGCTGTTAAATCAAGGGTTTACAACACACACAAAAAAAGAGAGACCCAGTAAAGGGAATATTACTGGCTTACAGCATAAAAGGAGATCAGGCCACAGGGAAATTGATCACATTTCACTAAAAGGAAAGAATAAGAAAGTGGCACTCACCTCCAATGAGCCAGATCCTGACTGACACATTGACTTAATTAGCGGCGCTGCTTCACCCTCCCACCCCAAACAGACTGCATTACTGGCGGGAATGATCTGAGAGAGGGGCGCTGCTTTAACTACCACTGTCTTCACAGGAATATTAAGGGACATTGGAAATCCCTGTGTTGCTCTATAATTTGATACAAGTACAATAGGCATCACATACTTCGGGGGCCCACATAAATATCACAAAGCTAAAAAGTGTCTGCGACATCTTATGGCGGAACAGCTGTAGCCAAACGGATTTCCTCATGCAGAAAGGCTTAATTTTGCTCTGTAACGAGGCATAACATTAAGTTCCACTTACCGTGGCTGTTGATAATCGCAGCACAACAAAATGAGATTTGCAGAATTAGCTTGTGGCTATGAAACTTTTTCCTCAGATGGGCTATCCCTCTGCACTGTTGACTGCCAAACCAACACCCACTGCTTTTCATAAAGCCCCCTTTTTTTTTTCATTACTCCTCTAATATTACTCCTCTTTTGTGTCCTCTATGGTTTTGCTACAGTTATTTCCTGTATCTGAAGACGCACCCGCTGGAAGCTGCATGTGAAGTGGAACTCGCACTGCATCATGTCGAAGAAGATGGGGATGGTGGCCTTTCGCAACTCGATCTCAGGAACGAGCGTCATCTCCAGGATAGGACCCACCATCTCTGGAATGAATTTTATCTTGTGGGGCCCTTAGAGAGGAAATAAATGCACAGTATACTACACAGCTCATTTGCAGAATTCAGTTTGGACAAAATAAGATTTTAACAGGGCATGAATAATCCTTACTGTGCTGCAGATTTAAAAGTAGCTGTTTGCAGGGAACGCAACAGAAATCCAGCTCCCCGTGTTTATTAAGTCTCCTCTCGTCAGATTTTTCAATAACAATCATGCGGTAAATAACTTTAAACCAAACACCTCATGTAAAAAACAGCAAGGGGCTCATTAAAAACCCAGTGAATGAGTCAATCTAATCTGGTGGAAAGCTCTAATTAAAGGATCAGATGGTGTAGGTTACAATGAGAGAACTTTAAAGGAGGCACAGGTGCCCAAATCTAACGCCCCAATCCCTGCACTACAATCTCACTCCATTGAGGCTTGACTGCTGCTGAGTCTCTCTCATCACACAACATAAAGCTAATTAACACATGATTGTCTATATTTAGCTGCCGTTCTTTGCTGGGTTGAGTTGTAATGACTGTGTAGGTACTTAGCTGGCAGATAATAATGAACACAAATTGAGAAATCAACCCTTTAACACATGTCAATTGCTGCCGTTCTACTGCGAGTTTGTACAATTGATCTTTAACAGTGAATTCCTTTAGAAAAAAAAAAACATTTTTTTTGTTTACATGAAAGCAAAAGTGAGCATATCAACAAAGGAGTTGGGAAAGTTACCGAGATTGTACCACATATCCCTGATTTCAAAGCCAATTTGTCTCCTCATGTCCTGGTACCTGAAACACAAACAGGATTAAAAAAAAAAGTTACACAGGCTTAAGTCAATTTATGGCACTTACTCATGGGTAAACTCAGTGAATACTATAACAACACAAAACAGTGCCGACAATTTCAAATGTGTAAAGCTGTATGTATAAGGACTGGAACCCCGAATGTTGAACAAACATGGCTACGTTGTGTTTTGGCTCTGCCGCTGACAACAGACCCAAAGTCAATGACAGAGAAATGAGAGGAGCAAAGAGAAAGAGAATGAACCCAAAAACTAGGGGAAAAAACAAAAAAAAAAACAAAACACAAAATCTAGTTACTGAAAAACAAGCTTCTTGAACAAAGACAGCCCCTCTGAGTGCTGCTTCGCTCTGATGGAGGTCCATATGTCCAGAGGCCAAACTAAAGATCATATATAATGTGTGTGTTTCCTGTTTTCTTCCTGCTAAATAGTGTAAATGGTGGAACGCAGCTCCTTGAGTCTCATCTATGTCTGAACGACACCAATTACACAAGCATACAATGAGAATGTTTAGACAGGTTTGCGGTGCCCTGACCACTGTAAGTTAGTTTGTTGTGCACACGGATGAGGTTTTTCCACTGATGCACGTTCACAACACGCCGTGCACACGAGCAGTCAGCAGACTGTCAGCTGTGGTCTATCTTCTCTTCTCTTTGTGAATTTGAACACACAGAAAACCAAAGACAGATGACATGAGGCAAGTGTTTGATGAGACAGTCTTTGTTGGTACTAGTTCTCTGAGGTCAGCTTGGCAGGTCAAGAGCCTTTATATAAAACAAAGATTTGCAAAAGAAATTTTTACAAATGAAGGCTTATAAGCTGGTCAGCTCCGCCATGTCCGGGTCATGAACCAATCTCCATGGCAGCTTGGGACCCATCTCCCTGCCCGCCACACTGTCCCCCGGTCACAGAGAGGACAAACAGTGAAGTGGAAAGGACACAGAAGGAAAGACAGACAGTGAATGATGGAGAGACTAACAGGAGTAGAAATAGTGGGCAGAGAGGCAGAAAGCGAGTTTCTGTGAAACCGATCACATGAAACAACAGTAATGGCTTCAGTTCTCTTAAAAAAGATGGATAAGAAAATAGAGTAAGTTCAAGCCTGGAGCTGTTTTAAGATCAAGAATATAGTGGACACAATGAAGACAGCAGTCCTGAGAGAGCTATTTCTCACCGCTTTCACCCTCTTACCACTGGCCTGGTATGGCACACTTTAGCTGCACCATTGCCTGCTGAGAAGTAATCAGATGTATTTTCACTGGTGGTTCACCGTGGGGAATATCTGCACTGAACCGCAATATTGTGGCTCTGTTGTGGAGCAGTGCCAAACCATCACAGTCTCTGCTTTCAGCCAGGCTGTGAGGCTGACCAGGCTGCTGAACCAAAAAAGAAGCTGTGCGCAAAGTTGATGGATAACTCTGATAAATAACCCACTGATTTATAATGTGTTTAAGCTTTAATTGAGGCGATTGTTTTCATTTGGTCGAAGTTACCTCACAACCTTGTGCAAAAGCTGTGAACTGGTGAATCTGAACGGCCTCTTTTGTTGCTATTCTAAAGCATGTTGTATTTTGAAAATGAAAAACATTCTTCTTTTTTAAGGTCCCATATTTTACACTTTTCTGGTGTTTTAATTGAAGTGTTGATATCCATAAGAAGATCAATTTGTGTTTTTAAGTACCAAAACAATCTCAATGTAGGCTCTGAGCCTCTCTTCTGATTGCCCGACTGCTTTCTGAATGATCTAATAATAAAAATATAGCAGATTTCAGGTAAACACTCAGAGAAACCAAATCCTGCGAGGTTGGATGGTGGGTCCAGGTGGGCTGGTCTTAGGGCATGGCTGTGTTGTGACATCACAAAGTTATAGAAGTCCTGACGCCTCGTTGTAAGGCACAGTTTCTGAATACAGGCTGTGTGCATTTCTCTGTGGAGCGAGCTCTTTGATAGTTTCACAGATTAATATAGAATAGGACCTGCTGTGCAATCATAAAAGAAATCTCTCTTTATACAATATTGGACCTTTACGGAAACATTTTCATAAGCACAACCAGGGTCCCCAAAGAAGAAAAGTAGATTTCACAAAACTCTTCTTTTAAAGCTTAAATGTGGTGTAAGAGTCATCAATCATTGTTTCCTCCCTCCGGTGTCATGCCCTCTCCAGATGGTGGCGCTGCAGGCGACTGCGCCGTTTGCCAATGCCAAGAATCAGGTTCGGCTGACGACAGACTATCACACTGAGCGAATAATGGAGTTACGCCTCTGTCTCCTCTTCATGGCTTACCGGTGACATGACACCTTGCATGACATTGTAAAGAAGTAAAGAGAGATGAGAGTGAGAGCTCTGAGCATGACACCTATCCTCAACTCAAATTAATATCCCTTCAGAGTCTCATTCACATAATGTGACATTTCAGAGCACCCCGTAGCCCTGATGGAATTCTGAAACCCAATCAATTGCTTTGCCAATATTGTACAAAGACACACTGATGTATTTTGACAGAGAGGAGAAGAGCATCGAAAGAATCCTGAACAAAGACGCTGCGTCACCTCTTTACAGCCTGGCCAGGTCAAATGACTTCACCATATTTAGCTGTCAGAGGGAGGAGTGTTGCAAAGCCCAAGGATTGATCTTTAGGCAGAGTATTGGCAAGATGATAAAATATAAAAAGATGCCCGCCTCTACAAATTACTGTAAAGCTGCATGCAAAAAAAAAGAAGAAGAAGAGGAATTGGTAATGCATAATGCATCAGCTCTTCAACTGTTCTGGCCTGTCATCCACACATTAATATACAACTATATGTAATTTATTCCTGCACATATCTGTGTGTATGATTGTGCTCACAACATGTATGTGCGCCAGTGGAAGCATGTGGGTTTGTGTCTCCGCTTATGGACGGATGCAGGACGCATCACATCCTCGTCTGAGCCAAGACAGATGCAGGGTGCTGTTCTGTCACACTCCTATAGGCAACGAGACAGGCAGCAATGACTGCCGCCTGTCAGGACCTACAACACGTACCTGTCAGCTGAGGGGCGGGAAAGCTCTCTGTGGGGTTAACTAAGAATAACGTGTACACAGAGGGACAGCAGCGAGCGGGGAGTGGATGCGGGGCTCTCGGCAGCTTGTGCTGTGTAATGAAACTGGGTCACAGGGCAAAGAGCAGGATTGAGAGGCAAAAGGAGGAGATGGATGTGGAGGCATGAGGTGATGGAAACAGAAGAGATGGAGAAAAAAAAACACAGACAGACAGAGTGGCAGATACAGCAAGAGAGACACGCACGCACACACACACACACACACACACACACACACACACACACACACACACACACACACACACACACAGTGTGATTGACAGGTAGTGGCCTGTAAGAACAGATGAGATGTGATCAAAGCCAAAAGCTAAAGAAGTGTGAGATATTCACAAAACCTGACAATATGACACTCCCTCTCTTCATCACTCACACTGTACGTGGACACCATGACAATGACATTGCCGCATGCTCATTTCTCGTGTTCTGGATGTGTATGTGGGGCTTCGTTTCCACAGGCTCGGGCGGTAGCCCTTCCACATGAACAGGTGGATGAAAAATTAAACTTTAATCTTATTTTCGTAGTCTGTTGCTGAGGTATGTCTAACGATATGGCAGTATCATGGTAAATGGACTTGCACTTATATAGCGCTTTACAGTACTTGCCACATTCACCCATTCACTCACATATTCATACATCACAATCACACACTGATGGAACAGCCATCAGGGGCAAGGTGGGGTTCAGTATCTTGCTTAAGGACACTTTTAAACGCAGACTGGAGGAGCCGAGGATCAAAACCATAAAAAATGCTGAACAAAACTGAACACTAGATCAAAGTAGAAGAGAGAATGAATTATTTTCTCTTCTAAATAAGTTCGGCTAACCTTGGGGTTTGCTGTAAGTGTTCCTGTTGATCTGCTCATGGTTCTTGACCTGTGCGTATTTCACAGTACTGCTAGATCTTAGCAAATAACTTGGTGAGTACAGTGTTATCATTATTGATGTGGATGACAAAAACTACGAAATCATGACCCAGATTGTGAAAAATTGGAATCGTCCTTTCACACACGAGTAAAGGCACGCATTTATCCTCCTATGCAGACTACGCAGTACATATCTATTGAGACATATTACTCTGTCATCAGCGTCCTGGTTGATTAAGTGTGAGAAGGAAATGAGGATCCCACAGACGACAGTAATAGAGCAGAACTTCACAAACAGCACTGAGGGAGACGTGTGTGTGACGCAGGAGAGAAGCCGATGCAGAGCGGTAAAGAGCCGCGCTCCGCACACCTCTGATTTCACCCCCCTCTGTTCTCTGCTCCCGAGCAAGGCACAATAATTGGTATTGCAGGCAGGACTGACAGTTCATGCGCCAACACACAAGGAAACGGGATGCACAGAGGGAGAGGTAAAAGACAGAAGGTGAGAGGTAGGTGGAGAGAGGCAGACACAGAGATAGAACAGGGGAGAGTGGGTGGGTGGAAGTAGAAAGACTGGGTGAAAGAGAAACTGACAAACCCTGTATATGATCTGATTCTCTGGAAGCAACCTACTTGTATTTGTACGCTATATGTGGGAACGTTAACTAAACAGTCCGGAAATAGCAAGGCAGTTGATCAGCCTTTTTTTTCCCTAGACTTACAACAGGAATGGCAGTTCTTATGTGTGTCAATCACAAAGCTGTTTCTTTCTGGGAAGGCTGACAAGTGGAAGAAAGGCAGGGGGAGGGGAGGCTGAGGATGTCTTGTTTACTGTGTTTGGCTGTTTGTGTGGGAGATTATCAGGGCCAATAATAAAGCACTGACCAATGAGAGGTCTCTCTGTCAAACACGGGCCAGTGTGATGTATGTTTTAGTGACAAAAGCTTCTCCAAATGAAGATGTGAGCCAATATGCTGCACGTCTGCCCAGAAAGCATTTACACATTTGGCTGCATTACCAGACTCTATGAGAAATACTAATGTAGATGAATGGTTCTTTGTAGTTACAGGCAGCGGATGAACGGGAAATGAAAGCGCTCTTTGAACTTGAACGCTGAAATGAGGGTTAGGCTTTAGAGCACACTTTCACTGACAATAAATATCTAAACTTTGTAGATTTAAAACTTAATCTCCCCTTTGTTTCTGTTGGGAGAATAAGAAGAAGAACAAAACCATGGGGGAGATGCTTTCAGCAGAAACCAAAGACCTGCGTCTTAATTCCAAGAGGGGATTCCCAACTTTGTCTGACACTCGAGATTTGAGTACAAGATGTGCTCTCCATAACCCCTGGAGTAAGTGTGAGGCGGTTCTGCTTTGTTCAGAAGGGCGAAAAACTAGTGCAGCCTCTATTGGAGCCATGGGGAGTTGGGTATCCCTCAGCTTCCATGTCATGAATTATATAAAGGCTGCTCATGCTGGGAATGGAGCTCGGGCTGTGTTGGTGTGCAATGAGGATGTCCCGTGGACTGAGAAAGAGAGAGAGAGAGAGAGAGAGCGAGAGAGCGAGAGAGCGAGAGAGAGAGAGAGAGAGAGAGAGGGCTCATACTCACTTGTGGAAGATCTTGGCTCTTTTGTCACTTGAGAAGTTCTCCAGCTGCAAAGACTCCTGGGTGAGGAAGGCTACAGCCAGGTGGAAGTAGTTGTTCCACAGCTGACCCAGATAAAGACAAAGAGACAGACAGGAGTGTAGTCCAAAACCAGTTTTACAACAATATCACTCCATACGAGACCTCACCTATGTGGGAGAGACTTACAGTTTCATTAAATCAAAAGGTTTGGATGAGATGGGTACACTTGTGTGGCAGGAAGCTGTCCCAACAGCGGGAGAGGTTGGTGATTTAGGCCACTTGCCTCCAGAGTGCACTCTCAATCAGACAATGACAGCAGCTAGAAGCAGTGCTACTGTAGCCACCATCATTCATAGCTGCGCAAATAGTCCATGCATGCATACATAAGAAATAAGTTTCTTTGATGAGTTTTCAAAGAGTATAATATAAAAAATATATTATAGCACACAATTCCTTATGAAAATACCCATCAGCCAGAATACGCGACTGTTGAAGCTACAACAGTAAAAAAAATGGCTGTGTAAGATTTTATGGATGTATCCAGATAAATGATCTACCACTGAGCTGTAGTTGAAAATAAGGAAAACCCAACAGCTTTATTCATACATCGTAAAGAGAGCACGCAGTGGTATAAATCACACTAAAACACAATAATACAATCCATAAAGGCTCTAAAAGCTCAGAGCAGTTTAGTTGTTGACAACATTAACATTCTTCCACATGTCAGACATTTGAAATTCCCCCTATTCAAAGGGGAGCAGGTTAAAATATTCAGAAATGCACATCAAATTGCGAGCCATTACAGAGTAACTGATGTTCCAGCTCCACAATTTTTATGTCTACTGCCTTCACTGATCTTTTTTTTCTTTTCAAAAAGGTCCAACAATGCTGCATCTGGAACATTAAAAACAGCCTCAGCATGAAACTACAGTGAAGTGCTTTCTTAAAAAAAAAAAAAGGAAAAAAAAAAAAAAAAGACATCTTCTAAAACTACTTAAAATAATAACCCAGTGTTGCCTTGACTAAAAGAACATTGTCTTTGGGGGAGTGGGTGGGGGGGCAGGAGGGCTGGTATCAAGGTTGTTTAAAAAAAAAAATGCTTTCATTGATTCAGGTCTTACCTGTAGCTCAAAGTTGGTTTGATCCAGAAATTTCTTGTTCAGCACTGCTGCATACTGATTAATGGCCCGTAGGAACACTCTGGAAAGATAAGAGGAAATGTGTTTGGATCTAGTCTTCTTACTGATGAAAGGAGCATTTTCCTGCCTTAAAATAAAAGGTTTTTACATCCCATCTATTGTTTCTAACTCTGTGCAACAACTTTGCTTGTGGCATTCATATTCAAACCGCATGCAAACACCACCATACACAACATTTGACATTTGAACTCGTAAGAAAAGAGTCAGAAAAGAGTCAGACGTTTGGGTTATGTTTTTTCTTGTTTCTTCAAGTTTTGTTTTTTATTTTCATTTTATTTTACTCAACATATTTCTTCAAAAACATTAAAGGGAAGGGATGCTTTTTTTTTTTTTTTTTTTTTTTAGCTGACAGCTACTTTCTATCCGCTTTCCCTGGATAGGTAAAAAACAAGCACTACAAGATGCAAAACAGATACGACACACAATATACAATGACAAT
This sequence comes from Seriola lalandi dorsalis, assembly GCF_002814215.2. Lineage (NCBI taxonomy): Eukaryota > Metazoa > Chordata > Actinopteri > Carangiformes > Carangidae > Seriola > Seriola lalandi. The sequence continues at coordinate 564,188 of NW_019524864.1, forward strand.
TAATTGGAAAACTGAACTGTAGTGTTAAAGCTGCAGCCAGACAAGAAGAGAAAAAACAGTAGTTTGCACTTCCACAAAGAGTAAGTGTTTGCCCTTGTGACAGAATGTGTGCTTCCAACAGAGGTGAAACACAGGTTCAGTCTCTCTCTCTCTGGCAGACTGAGGTATAGAAGGGCTTGAGGCACTCCCGAAAAAAGATGCAATGAGTAGATCTTAATGAGAACACTGTCTGATGGGTTAATCCACTCTGATGTCGCAGAATTAAATGTTAATAACTTAAGTGGCATGAAGCTTTTAGAGGGGAATTATGATTGCTCCTTACAGAGTCAGAGGCCCATCCACTATTTAACTTCATTCCCTGGCAAACCCCGCCATACAACAATGTGTGTACTAATCTCTAGGAATTACCCACTGAGGAAAAAAAAAAAGCTTATCATGAGAGTAGGAGAAAAATGTCAAGCACAGCATTTTCAATAACCTGGTTTATTTTATTTAAGGAACAATCACCCTGGGTTCTTCTTGTGTCTCAGTCTTGGTCCCTGCTTCTTGGCGTAAGCATTTTCCACACAATTACTAATCAGTAAACAACCTGCAACAAATCACTGCCCAAGGCATCGCATGAAGATACATCAGAATGTGCAATAAAAGGTGGCAAGGTGAAACAAGGGCGGTTATTAAGCCACTTGAGTGGATTGCATCAGGGTTTCATGAGCAGGCAATAAAGGGGCATTAAGATGTAATGCTCAGGTAAGTGACACTGGCAGGTGAGCAGACATCTGCTGCACAGGCAGCTCCAACGGAGCCGTCCACCTCTGTCATGTTTTAAGTTAAACCGTCACTGGAACTGAGCTTCCCGTGGGAATCGGGAGGTTCCTCACGCATCATCTGCTGGTCTCTTACTTTATGTTAGGTCTGTGGCAGTGAGGGTCCCGATCAGCTGAGCTTACTGGAAGGTATAAATTTCATTAGCGTAGGCACAGGACTGGGGCTTCCCTCACTGCCCCGACCAACTGACCTTGAACAGGAATAACCATCACTGTTGAGACTACAACGCTGAGGGATCTAGGGTATTTTAAAGCTATACAATATTCATGTACTGCATTTATCTCTATTGCTGACTAAATGCTATCTGGGGCCGATGTGTGATACATATTAAGAGTCACCTTAATCATTAGCTGGAAAGGTTAACTGTCATTGAACACCTTTGGATAAGCCATTAGAAGTCCATTTCTCTGGCTCTCTGGCCTCAGTGTGGGAGACCCCCCCCCCCCCCCCCCCCCTAAGCACTCAGACAGCCTATTACCACCATCCTGTCTGCACAAGCACAGGCTCCCTCTCTGTACACCTCACTCAATTTTCTGCAGCTGTGAACATGCCAATATAGTTGATACGCTTAACACTGGACTAATGCTGAAATGTGTTTCCATCCACTGCATCCACCGGCTGAGAAATATTACTGCTCAATATGCGAGGCTCATTATTTTCAGTTTTTAATTTTCAAAAAGAATAAATAAATAAAACGAGGGGGGATATGTTTATTTTGAATATACAGGTTAATATTTAAAAATGTTTGAATTAGACTCATGACAGCTGTCATTCAGCTACAGAACCAGTAGACTTTTATGAAAATAGATACAGATTTGTGTCATTTGATGTTGAGTCTCTGTTCAGTAATGTACCATTGGATCTACAGTGGGAACAAGATCTGAACAAACATCAAGAAAAACACACTGAAAAAGCGCATTCAGGATCAATGAACTAAAACAATAATCTCGTGATAATAAATGCTAAATTCAAACAGATGGAGTATATATATATATATATATATATATATATACACACACATACATATATATAGGATCACGTCTTAGACTTCTTGCAAATATAATAATGAGTAAGATTGGAACAGGCTAGAATCACAAGTTTCTATTTGATTCTTTGGCTAATTCTGACACTGAATTTCTTAGATTACACTTTCAATAACAACAATGAGATCTCCATATTTTAAAAAAGAACACTAATAAAAGGGAATATATTCATTTCACCAGCTTCATATTGTGCTAACACAAAATCTCTTGGATCAGAAGTCTTGATTCACAAGTCCAAAAAACTCTGAAGTCCCAGTAATTTATATCCTATTCAAAAGTTTCTTATTAAGAAGTTAATGGCATGGAATGTTTTTTCTCATAGAATAGATAAGATATTAAAAAAATGTATTGTCCTGATGCACTGTGCATTGTCCCTCACACCATTTGCAGGAATAACAACAAAATAAAATAAATGGACAAACTACATTTGATTTAAAAATGCACACTATAAAAATCCATCTGAAAATAACTTTGCCAGCAGCACAAACACTCAGTAGTTTAAGTATTTCATTATGAATTGAAAAAAATATTGATTCTTGCAGTCGTCAACACAACGTTATTAAAATGCATCAGGAGAGGGAAATTTAAACCAATCCTCTCCTTAAAAAAAAAGAAAACAGGAATTTTCCAGCGAAACGTCAATTAAAATTGACACGGATGACATAACTCAACAACTGCATGCAAAACTACTGACCTACAAAAACTATGTCTGCATTATACCAACTTTAATCAGTGGTATAATGCTCAGAGGTGGTAATGAAACATATTTAGTCCAATAGTTTGGCTCCATTCATTTGCAGCACAAAGTCTAGCTTCTGTGTGAGGGATGTGATGGATCCAACTAAACTTATTTGTAATCACCAATAGCTGTAATTTCTATAGACATTAACCAAAGTGTCACACAGCTCCAACTGCTGGGTCACGCAGCGAGGAAAGGAGTGAGATCAATATTCTTCACAGCTTCTAGTTAAATATGACTCAACAGGCAAAAAGCAGCTGTAATCACCCATTTCTTCATCACCTCCCCTTTCCGGTAGTGACACTTCTTCATGGTTCCACTACAACTGGTTGATGATCCATGAAGATGAAATCTCCTGCCTTCTCTACATGACTGATCTGCAGTATCTGTACACTAATGGGTGATGGTTTGCATAAACATATTTTCTGAGTGCTGCACTCTTGTGTTGCAGGTCACCAAATAAATGTAAACTCCAGTATCTGAGAGCCTATTTGACACCAGCAGTCTGCCTGAGCGCAGACGTATAATGGGCTTTAACGAACAGACAGGATAGTTCCTCTGTGAGCACATCCTGCCATTAATTAAAGTGAAAAACTTAATGAGGCGGATGAAAATAGAATATACTCTCCCTCACAGTGGGCTCTGACTAAGACACTCCAAAAAGGCAATTTCAAATAAGATTAAAGGCATTCAGAGCTAATTTCTTGAACTCTGGAATATTTTTTTTTTTAATGTTGGCTTAAAAAGTATGAATTTTTTAAGTTGTGGTCCTTAAATAAATGTGATATACTAACAAAAGCTCCACTCTGTCTTTATTTGAGTTAGTCTAAGAGGATTTACTGTACATTCTATAATTAATCACCATACTGATTTCAGGGAATATTCTTTGCACAGAAACAGCAATATGAGTGTCTGCATAGAGAGCATTAACTGTATATTATACAGACTGTAGTGCCACTGCTCTTTTACACTTGCATTATTAACAGCGCCAAATGCCAGGGGGGAGAAACTTGGCAGCCTTGCAACATCTGTGACGGCCAGTCATCACGCTGCAGAGGGAAAATAAGATGCTCAGATGCAATGGGAGACACAATGACAAACCAGTTGTGTACAACTTCATTACAACTACAAGCAAAATGTTAACGACTGGGAAATTGAATCTGCTACTACAAATGTAATCAAAGGCTTAACCAGTGGATTTAGTGTTTGCTTTTGCGCCTTCAGCTAAGATACTAAGAATTTCTGGGGACACCCTAGAAACGTGTCATTCCCAAAAACAGCCAGCCCTCTCGCTGCTTTCTGTTCAGCAGGGAAATCAAGGTAGCTCTAATCATCTCCCGAAATCACGGGCTTCCCTGTTTTCTGCTTAGAGAGACAAAAACATAACTTGGAGATCCTTTAACTTTTTAATTAGGCAGTGCAACAGCAGCATAGCACCTCCCGCACGAGTCATTTTGATACAGTATACATATGGCATCATTATGATAAATATCCTCCATCAAACTATCAGTGTTAGAAAAATCACCCCATTACCGTGGATTGATGGGTGTGCTGCACATTGAAATTTCAGCACAGTTAACAGATTATTTGCTTTTCATCCCCTTGTTGCTATGGTTCTTTTTAAATTTATGTTTTTTTTTTTTTTTTTTTTTTTTATAAATGGTACACAGACTTGAGCTCTATCGAGCTCTATCGGGTGATCTGCACCACAGACACCTATGCTGGAAAGTTATCAGCAGATCATACTTGCTAATTGAGTTCAGAGAGCATCCTCGATAATGATCGCGATCCATTTGCATACTGTTGCTGAATAGCTGGCGTATCCGCCTGTGCTCAGAGATAAGGCAAGGTCAAAAACCTTCATTATCAGAGCAATTTATTAAATTAGATTACCTTTACTTCAGACTCCTGATTTAATATTAGATCAATTTATCTGTCAACATGTTTTTAACCCAAATTTCACTCCAGTGTGACAACTTTCACCTAATGCATCTTAAATACAGTATATCCAACTCTCTTGTCATGGCTTTTCAGATAAACTAGTGCTGTAAGAATTCATACTGAGAGGCACACCCCAGGGAAGCTAAGGGAAGCTCTAATGACTCAAAAATATCACTGGGGTGACTCAAAGAACTGCTCTCATCTGTTAGAACTGTTCCATATACACTGAGGGGGAAAAGAAATCCTCTCTTCCTCACTCCACTTTAGCATTTAAACCACTTTTAGCAACAATGAGCTCTTAGATGTAGCTGGGCTGATGGTGTCAGAATAAAATCTGGACACAAAACGAGGCTTATATCTTAAAGCTGAAATCCATTATGTCCTTTAATTAATAAATCAGGAGTGGTGAATAGAGGAGTGAACTGAAACACTAAAAACATATGAACACATGAAGTTCATCAAATCAAGTTATCAAAGTGCTAACGCTAGCATTGGCTACATTCTCACAGCGACAATGCAAACATGCTGATGTTTAGCAGGTCTAATGTTTATCATGTTGTCGTAGTTTAGTGCTAGCATGCTAACATTTGCTAATTAGCAACTGAAGGCAAAGCACAGCTGAGGCTGATGGGAATGTCAGAGCCTATAGCATTGTTTTAAGCAAATTAATACTATTAGAATATGAATATGTAGATACATACAGTCAATGGAAAAAAATAGACCTCTTAGAAGTTTCTGACAGAACCAGACGGTAAAAAACTGAGCTGATAATGGAGGCCAAGTAAAAGATTACTGTAGATATATGTGTTGGTGAGTTGGGGCACATGTTATGTGTCTGTGAGACTGTATGAAACGACAGTGGAAAAGATGTGATTGCTGACTCACCCCAAAGGCCAATGATACCCTGTCTGTCATTCGAATACTGTGAAAAATAAAAGCTGCGGTCCCTTTGACTTGGCAGCACCAGGCAGTGTGATGCCAGTGTTATAGCTGAAGCACGCTACCCTACGCCAGCCCATAAACACAGAGATCTGAGATGTAACAATGACAGCAAAGGCTGCTTTTCATCCAGGCCAAAAGTTTGTGAAGAGGTGAACGGATTACTAATGAGGCAACACAGGCTGCTTTAGACAGAGATCCAAATACAAGCAAGAAGGAAAACTCCCACTTTGCACACTGGAGTCAAAAGGCTGGCAAAGTTCATGTTGAGCAAAGGGTGAGATAATGAGGCGCATTCAAAGTTATCAGATGAAACACGGAGCAATTAAAACAGATTCTAACAGTCTAAATAGTCTAAGTCTTTAACATTTTTATCTTTTTTCACAATTTATGGTAAATTCAAATTATATGTCAGTAGAAAACTAGAGAGAAGAACAAAAGTACATGGACTTTTTGCACACAAAACATTTATAAGTTATTTTCGTACTCTCTGACAATCTTTTAATGACGACAGCCTTATTTCATCCAGTGAACCTGTTTACGTAGATTCCTCCCCTTGATAGCGTTTAAAATCAGAGTATTATGATTATATAAGGCTTTGGATTATTAGCAGACTGACATTGATACCATGGGCGCCATTTTGGTCAATGTTGATTGCTGTGTGCATCAACGCCGGTTTGAATGCCAAATTAAACACACGTCAGATATGCAGCCGTAAAATGGGGCCATGTGGTTTGACACACTGCTGATCTAAAGACAAAAGTAATTGGGTTATCAAAGTGGAAGGAGCATGCACTGAAGTGTACTGCAAACATGTCAGTTATGTTCAGATAAGAAAGACAGAAATTAGCTGCAGCATATTCACTGGATCTCCAATGAAGCATCTGCCAAAGTGTAGTAAATGATCCTTATTTTATACCTGACAGAAAAAAAAGAAGCAATTTCACTTGTATTCCAGCACAAAAAAATATAAAGTCAGGCTCATCCACAAAGCAAAAAGTTGACATACTTAAATTCCATTTTATGGTCTTTTATACTTGGGTGGGAAATATTGTACCTGCCTTGACAACTAACAAAAATGCTGCTGTAAAAATGCACTTGCAATGTTAATCAATAGCATAATAATGTAACACTATGACAGGGGGAATTCTGTAAAGTGAATACAGCACAATTTCAATGAAAGTTAATAAGTACAAATCTTTACTTATTATCTTATCTATTAGACTATTACAGTATTTTTACATTGTGGTGTTGCTAGTTTTACTTAAATGATAAATGATCTGAATGCTTCCACTGAGGGCTCCAATGTGGCAGGTCCAGCTGTCGGATAGTTTTCTTACACAGTGAGCCATCCCGCTGCTTCCTGATAATGACTTTGATAAAAACCATGTTGAGAAAAATAACATCTGATGTTATCGCTCTTCAGGGGGCACTATTTAAAGGCCAACTGACACGGTATGATCACAGCCACTCAAATGCACCGCACTCCATGGGCAAAACAATATTACTTATCGGGGCAAAGGCTTATCGTCAAGCTGATTCACACATAGAGGCAGATATTAACCCGAGCTCCAAGTCATATACTCCAAATAGTCTATAAAAAAAGTGTCTGTCATTGACATTAGAGCTCTTTGAGACCCTGTTGAGATGGAAGATTAACTTATAGCCTACACTGGCATGTTGGCAAACAAACACCCGTACGTGCAGCAAGTGCCTGGTGATACGGTGCAGGATGCAGCGCTACATGTCACAAACCATGTTTAGTGCCTCTCCCATGGTTCCTCTGTAGTGCTGTGTCTTAATCTCACTATTGCAGAATTGCCAATCAGGGCTCCAACATGCAGACACAAAACCGCACACAAGAGAGAGAGAGAGAGTAGACAACTGTCACCACATTAACAAAGCAACATAGTTGGAAAGCTGTGTAAAGGTCAGGCCTTTCTTCTTCAGCTCACAATAACAAAAAGCTGAGGCTTGAGAAGCACTGGGAGTGTGCACAGAAAGGAGTGTGCTCAGATCATTTGGGACTATCAAACATCTATGTAGCCACAAGTACATATGGCATTTCTTTTCTACTGCAATTTCATAGTAGCTCTTCATGAATAGACATGACACCATCATCTTAAAATGGTAATATTTTATAATGATTTAATGATAATAATATTAATATCATAAGAAAAGGCTAAATGTTTTTGTCAAGTTTTGTCTTTTTTTCCCTTTCGTTTACGTTTCATCATGCTCATAGCACCTGATGGATCGGAAAAACATATTCAACAGAGGTGTAAATCTCAGATCTCCAAAATGTCAGCTTTTCAGAAATGTAGAAAAAATATCCTTATTTTTAGGTCAACAATGATGCCTCGTCGGAATTACCAAACAGAGCTTTGATGGATTTTTTTTTTTGAACCCACAGGACCATGTAACTTGTTTGAAAGTAACTAAAAATTGAGTCGTGAGGTTTTCAACCAGCAATCTTTTAACGGCATTCTCCTTAAAAGGGGAGTGTGTCAAATCAGATACCCATAAGCCTACAGGCATTGTGTTTTTTTTTTTTTTTTTACTTGGTGGCTGGTGGGTTTGTACGAGGACAAACAGGATCACAATATCATTGGCAGTCTCCGCACTTTCTCTGAGTCTTCCTTCCTTTACTGCCTTCCAGACCTGCCCTCCAGGTCCTGGATTAGTCATGGAGAGAACTCCAAACGGCAGCCATCCAGCTTCAGAAACCCTCTCCTAATGAGTCTGTGAGGGACTGATGGCACGGGTTACCGTGTTAAAGAGCTGCTTCTTCAGCTTTTATCTTTTCATCTGACACGCAGGGCTCTGGGAGAACTCCCTATTCGTCTCTCGATCTACTATTCTTACACATAATTAACAGCTCTGCGAGAAACTTTGGCTGGTATTTGGGGAAATGGACTGAGTTTAAGAAGGCTGTCTGATGTTAACTCAAATCTTAAAAGTTTGATCATGTGTCCCAGTACGTACTGTATTCTACTACATATTAAAAAAAAGACGATAATAATACTGACTTCATCTCTATATGCTATGCTTATAAGAGGGAGGACTGTATTAATTTATCAGTGCTTATTAAACAATATTTTACTTGATCTGTTAACTGTCTTTTTGTCACTGCAGTAATTGTAGTTCAGACAGGGAGAAAAAACACTATCGGTTTGTTAAATATCACTGATTACAGTTGATCATCGAACATAATTTTTATTCAATCTCATAATTAAGTCTTTTGGTTGCTGCAACTTCCACAGCCATTGAAGTGCTTTTCCTTACGAATGGAAGAAAAAAAAAAAAAAAAAAAAAAAAAACATTACCAATGAACATTGCTCAGATTGATGATGATGACTGCACTTAGTATGAAGCGATTCAGCACATCTCGAGCTATAAGGTTGAACAGCGGCGAGCTCTTGAAAAGTTTACTATGCAAATCTGTAAGGGAGCACATTTAGGTGACTGTACAAAGCAGCCAGCAGCTGTTGTCTTGTAAAAATGTGACGCAAGGTTTTTCATCCCCGAGAGGAAACAGACAGTGACTACAGCATTTAAGCAAATGCCAACTTGAGCTAATTCAGTAGGCGCTCTTTAACAAAAATGGCGGTTTACCCACAGGGCACTTGTACCTCTAAAAAGGCAAGAATGAATTCATATTGAATGTCATATCTGCATTCCTGAAGCGTTTTGCAACATTGCCAATTTCAAAAAGAAGCTTAAATTGTTTGATACTTACATTAGGTGCCCCATTTTTACAAGGTGCGTTCAATTCAAACCTTTACTGTGAGCCTGCGAGAACTGCGACAAGGACGCTGAAATGATTAAAAATTAAAACAAGATCTACGTCTTCTGGATGAGACCAGACAAGCCAAAGAGTGGTAACACAGTGTGGGAGCACAAGGTCAGGATCCTAGGCATGATACACATAAGCCTCAAAATGTCTGTGCTAAGACAATATTATCCAATTCTGTGTTGCGTGCACCAGATGAAATATATATTACCTAAGAAATCTGTGTCAGAGGCCATATAATCAAGTTCTCCGCCAACCATGACCTTGGCGAACAAACTTGTTCCCTGTCATTTTGGAGAACAAGCGTCAGTCCATCTCCACTGCCGATTAGCTGTCACTATTAAGCCGTGGCCAGTTGGCATGGGGGAAATGGCAGTCAGTGGCTAACCAGCCTGATGCTGCTGTCCCCAGGGCAATTAGAGCCCATAAATGAGTTTACAACCTGGAGGACGTAAGAGGAGCTGGGTGGAGAAGGAGTGGGAGGAAACGACCGCTGCTACTGCTGATGCCCATCTCATTAGCGGTGCTATCATAATGTGTAGACATGAAAGAACTGTCTGCCGGTGCCGTGGGTGGCAATCTGTAGGCTGAATGTGGCATGTGTGGATTGCCCAGAAACAAGACAATGAGAAGAAGTGAATGAATTGCATTCAAAAACGCTTCATGAGGCTTCCAAACGTATTTTGAAAATGTGTTGTGACATTACTAAAAAAAAAAAAAAAAAAAAAAAAATGCATGTTTTAAAGGAGCTATTAGTATGTTTTTTTATTGCTACAATGCTAGCGTTAGCATTAACAGCTGTTTACTTACCAGTCTAGAAGAAAAGTTGCGAGTTCAGCAAGAAAACTTAATTCCTTTACTCGCCAAGAGGTGTCTCCAGTGGTGGAAAGCAACGCCAATGTTAACTCTTGACTCTATCATGTCTTTACTTCTACTGGAGTTAACACACTAGCCAGCGAGCCCCGGCCCTTTCCGACAGCAACTCAATGTAGCCTCCAATCTGCCCTGAAGACGCAACGCCTCGAAGAGGCCGTATTAAAAACTCGTCTTGTGAACACAGCAATGGCCGAAGCTTTTGTGAAGTAAAAATCACCACCAGCTGCTCCCAGCAAGAAACTGTGTTCGGTGGCAGAGAAAACTTCCAAAAAAACACTTTAAAGCACTTGATAAAGCAGGTACAAGCAATTATTATAAAGCTCTACTAACCAAAATGTTTATATTAACATTAGATCAAATGAGTATGTCCCTTCGATTGGTCTACACAGATTTTTAGCCTCTTTTCAACTCATTGTTTTGGATTTATAGCACCGTGACTATATGGTTTAGTCCAGTGGCGGCTGCTGGTCTTATAAGGAAGGGAAGCTCATTTTTGGCCTACATCATAAAATGTGTCCGTTTATTTAAATGTAAATTCGCAGAGTGACAGAAGAGAGTCGCCAAACACAACGCTAGTCGTTTTTATCAAAGACAAAGTCGCTGAGGATCAGTAACGTCTCCAGATCAACTCCGAACGACGGAATGAAAAACTTGAAAACTGCTCCTGTGGATGCTTATACTTCAAGATCGCTGATTCGCTCATTTCGCTGTCAATCAAAAAGGGACTCAGCCTCAGACAGATCATCCAATCATCATGCAGTAGCCGAGCGTCCGGGCCAGCCCCCCAACGACCCCCAGAGACGCTGAGCGTCCGATGGGCGGGACAAAGCCCAGCATTTATCCAATGACCGTCTAGTTCTGATGCAGTGGAACAACCCACTCTCTTCTTCCCCCGTTGAAGTCAGTAGACGCTCGGCGTCTACACTGTGTAAAGCACTGTGGCGCTGCGGGGATGAATGAGAAGAAGTCGTGTCGGTTACCTGTGATAAGTAGCTGATTCTGAACAAAAGATGAACGTGTTCTAGCGCATATTTAGTCAATGAAATGTTCACACAACAGTACATATTTGACCACTTATTTTGTTGACATTTTAGGGGAAGCTGAGCTTCCCTTGCAGTCTTAGAGCAATCGCCACTGGTTTAGTCCCACCTCTCTCTCTAAACCCCAAGTACTTTACTGTTGTGTCCAGCACAAAAAGGTGGCTGGCTGGTGAATACAGTTGAACATCTGAAGGTTAAGAGCCAGATATTTTTCTCTGAAGTTGGTAGAGACCAAAACTAAGCTAAAAGGAGAATATGTTTGACTTGTGTTAAATGCTAATGTTGCTCCATATCCACTGGATGTGGAACTAGGCAACATCCAATAATAACCACCCGAACCAATTTTGTGAGGCAATAATATGTCTGTATTTATAAATTCCTGCTGAGCACTTTTGCCCACAGGCAACCAAAAACAGAAATTAACACAGCTTTAAACATATAAATAGAATTCAGTGTGGTGGTCCTACTTTAATGCTACAGCCTCAAAAATGTGAGGCTGCATGAGGCTGCTGTGAATTCAATCAGTCTCCAAAGCTACGGCAACCCAAGAGTGTGCAGCAAAAGAGCATGATGCACACACACACACACACACACACACACACACACACACACACACACACACATACACACACATACACAGCACACAGCCTGTGCTCTTAGATTGTTAATACAACACATTTATAGCTCTCTCATGGGATGAATGAATGTGTCACCTTGGGTTCTCACTGTGGCGAGGAGGAAACAACCGATCAAACACACTTTGACGGTTAGCAACAAATGGAAGAGTTTCGCTAATTTGCTGCGAAGTCGACACCTGCAGTATTCAAACAGGTTCAAGTATAAAGACTGTGAGATGAGTCAGAGTTTGACAGGCTTATTTTTCATTGAGTTGAATAATGATTTAACTCCAGCAAGTGGCTGAATGCATGGACTAGAATGCAGAATTAATCTCTCGGTTGTCAAAAACAAGTGCAAGTAGACAAAAGGTTCAATCGGGGAAGATTCTGCTGAGGCATGGGGGATGACACATTGGCCTCGAGTCTGCGAGTCAAAAACAAAACATTTCATACGCTACAAAGCATGATGTGAGAATGGACTGCTGAGAGCTCAGTGACGCTCATCACATCCCTAAAGCTGCTCCAGAGAGTACAGGATCACAGTGGGTGTGGAGTGTTTGATCGAGCTTGTTAGTCCAGTTCATGCACATAGGGGCCTGTGTTGTTTATGTGTGTGTGTGTGTATGTGTGTGTGGCTTAGGAGGGTCAAGACTGAATGTTTTTGTTCCCTGACACTGCAGCCCATTCTGCAGCAGAACAGATATGATTTGCACACCTGCAGGGCACAGGGGAGCATCATCACCCGGCTACACTGATGTCTTCTGCATTATGACCCATGTGGCTGACGGAGTTTTTAAGGAGTGAATTCCAAAATAAAATCTGGCTTGTAGCAATCGAATGGACTGATGAGAGCAATACAACCAAAACTGAGCAGCAATGCAATCTCTAGTCAAATATCCTGGCTGGTGATGATGTTGGAGTGGTTTCGAAGAGAGTGGGCAGGGAGTCAGACTGCTTAGAGTCAACTACTGGCTGCCTTTCTAAGCTCTGCACATGCTGTAAATGGCCACTTTGAAGCTGCGCTTGAATAGATACAGCTCCAGGTACTCTGCTGTTATGTTAAAAGCCTTGTTATTTCAACTCCGGTGTTCTTCATTGTTTTTAGTCTGATGCATCTTCCATTAAAGTTGATTTTACACATCAAAGTCTGTTTACAAGTCTTGGGAAATACTGCTACACATGTGATAGAAGTTGTATAAAGCCCTTTTGTGGCTCCGGAGGGAGCTGCACAAAATCTGATAAATTTTCCTGAAGTGATGTCATTTGAGACAGTGTCAGGTTGAAAAACATCCAGGTGTTAGAAAGAAGTCGGTTTACCAGACTCTGTAGCCTGCTTCTCCCTGCTTGAAGCTGGCAGCTTGAGGATCAGGCGGCATCCTCCGGGGCGTTTTACTGAATAATAGAACATGTGGAAGTCTGTGCTCCTGTATTTGAGGGTTATCTTGAGTGAAATTCTAGTATTATTTTTATTTATATGTTAGCACTAATTAGCAGGAATCATTGTCTGCACTCACCATACCTGGCCTGTTAGCTTAGCCTGTTAACTAGCTAATTAGCCGGCAAATTAATTAGCCTTCGAGCAAGACGCCCAACTGTGCTAACAATGCTAACAGGTGCGTATGCTTGTGCACCGGAGTCTACACGCCCCACCACTACAGAATCTGTAACTGAACTGTTGGTAGCCATGTTGCATTGTGGGTAATGTAGGCACTAGGTTTTGAAGTGAGTGGAATAAAAACTAAAATCTGTGGATATTTTCTGATTCTTTCATTTTTCTTTTAAACAGTGCATCAATGTTATAAGAGGGCAATACCAAATCTGTGCAGTGTGCTCATGGGGAAGAAGGAATCTTGGTTGTCAAAAAACTGACTTAAGGTTTTCATCTGACAGCTGTTGCCTTGCCAATGCATAATAGAGTACTACAACACTTTCTGGTGCATGGCTCCTCTGAAAAGGCACAAATGAAAGGAGAAAAAAATTAAAAAAAAAATCACAAAAAAGCCTTTAAATACTTTTGCTCAAACTTCTTCTGAAGAGTGCACAAAAACACAGCTCTTTACTAAACTCCTAAACTGCAAAGCACATTTCATCTCTTTTTATATTTTCAACAAAAATGGAATCAGGCAAGGTTCACATTAATAAAACAGAAGGCCACGGCAGCACAACAAGCAACAAAGTAAAGAGATGCTGAGAGTAAGTTTGGAGATTAGCAGGCAGCATACAGCCGAGCATCTATAATTCATGTGATTGTTTGCGTCTGCGCTGACTGCTCATCTGATTGCTACACCGCTGAGGCCTTGTGCCGATATTTGCATGGAGAGAAAAACATTAGAAAATATCCTTACCCACTTCTGACTGCTGTTCCTTAGCAACAACAGCGCAGGGAGTTTATGTGTGTGATTGTGTGTGTGCATGTGTGTCCAGTGGGGTTGTACTTACTTATTTTGCATCATGTTCATTATGACCCAGTCGGAGGGGTAGACGTTTTTCCCAATGAGATCTTTAAACATGATAAATGTTTCCATTAGGAAATCCTGCAAGAGAGATAAAGTTTTCAAAATGAAAACTGTTATTCTTCCTAACACCAAGATAAGAGCAATTTGAAAAGAACAGTTTGAATTTGTGACTTTCAGACAGAAACAGCTTTTAGATCAGTTTTTAAGGTCAAGGTGACTCCGGTATTTCCTTTATGCAAGTGACCCTTGTGAGAAATAATCCAGAATGTTCGTAACTGCTCATGTGCAGTAGTACAATGAGATTACAACTTCTCACAGGAACACTACTTCATGTGATATTTAGATAACATTAACAGGGCATATAATTAGAGCTATTAAAGCAGAACATGACAACTTGATAACTAGTTTCACTTCTATTACTAATAGATACTCAGCTACCTTCTCTGCAGCAACCACTTCAAATTCTCCTGCCTTAACTTCAGGCTTACAAAGTCATCAACTTTTTTTCTAATATGAAATTAAAGATATAAAAAAATATATATTCAAGGGACATAAAAGTACATTTTGCTTTTATCTTTTCTTAATGCAATTTTGTTTAACCTTCACAGATCTTGATTGCTTCAATGGTTCCATTTAGAAATGTGATCTTCTTCAACTGTCACACCCACACTAGTTTACAATTGATAACAGTACCAGCTAAATGCCTAAAATCATAAATAATGTAAATCTATTTCTGGCTGTCGACGTTCACTGCTGGATGAATCCCTGTGTTTTGCGGTGGCCTGTTTAGAAAAAAAAAACAAAAAAAAACAAACTGCAAAGACAACAAAGCCTTTTGTGCTGCAACCAGTTCTGAAAAGTGTGATGTGGCCCACGCCAGCTTCAGGGACAATAAATCTGTGGAAAAATCCTGCTTCATCACAGTGATTGTTTTATCCCAATATGGGAAATAGACAGGCAGCTTTAAACAAGGCCTGTGTACAACCACCAAGAGCAGAGTGCAATTCATGTTGATTTCTTTTTATAGTCACCTGAGGACATATCATTAATTCCTGAATGAAAACATGTGGGTAAATAAACACTGCCTCAGAATGTCAGCTTACACAAGCTCAATCAAACAAGTACAAATAAGAAGTAATCTCACTAATTCTATAAATTCTCCCAGGGGCACTCATATATTTATTTATTGACTACCACATAAAAGCAGTGTGTGCTGCAAGTAGCAATAAAAGCTCTGCCTACTTGAATTTCATACTGCTTCACCTGTAGTATAAATTAGATTCTTGTCCTTCCTATAAGGCTCAAAATCACTTGTTGGGGAAAAAGCTAACAGTGGGATTTCCCCACTTGTCAGAGCAGAGTAATTTAATGCTAATCTGGCAGCAGATACTAGAGAAATACCGCTTTGAGGGAGGAATTATTCAGAGCTGAAATCCATAACATCAATGAGATTTATCCCTCCTCCACAACTTGTTGGCTGCAATGAGTGATCTGCTTCCCTTCGGAGTAACTATCATCAATAGCATGCTGTACATATAGCAGCCCAAGACCAAGGACCATCAGAAATTCAATTTCATACTTCAATGTGGAGGAAAAACATTTTTCTAACAGATCTAATCTAACTTCTGATTTCTAGAAAAGACAGAGCAAAATAATACTGAACTATGGGTCTTTTTTTTTTTTTAAAGTTATTACATGACAATGTAGCTAAAGTGTTTCATCTGGTAGACACGGACACACTGATAAGGTGTACTCACCACCACATCACTCCTTATCTTGCCAAAGGTGCTGATCAGATGAGCGTAATGATAGTCGTCCATCTGCCTCAGTGTGGCAGTCATGCTGGCCACAAAGCTCCCCTGGAGAAGAGAAACAAGTGCATTCAATACACAATCAAGTTCAAATGGAAGGCTGAGGATAGAAGGACTCTGTGCCTGTGATTCTGATGGATGCTGACTGGCCGAGCTGATTGGGTCTGAGTACTAAAAGCAGGCATGGCCTCCCAGGTTTGAAAAAGGTAGGCACCCTCACTCAGTGAATGATCTCATTAACCTACTGCCCTCCACTCCCCAGCTCTTTGTCTCCACTGATTATAATGCCTGTGCGGTCCCTAAAGTGCTGTCTTTACTTCACAGTCCGCTCTCCTGGCTCTGGTTAGCACTCTGTACATGAGCTGCGGAAGGCAGATAAGGGAAGGCAAATGCGTGGCGGGCTGGGTGGAGAGAGGCTGCCGCTGCCAGTCCGGTGTTACGCCAGTGATGTGTGTGGACAAAGGCCGAGATAATGCTGGAGAAAAGAATTGGGAAGTGCATATTTAGCATTTTTGGACGGGTCCTTGTTGACCATTACTGTGACTGAATACTTTGTACTGAATAGAGATTTTAGTGAAATTTACAAGAGCAGATCAATTTAGCAAGTGAATCATGATCATCTGCTGGAAAAAGAAAGAACAAAAGACAAGTAAAAAGACTCAGATGGCAAAGGGATGATGTTGTAAGTTTTTTCATTAAGCAAAACAAAAGATGCAGGGTTAATTAAAAATAAATCTTAACAAGTTACAGTGTTGGCATAAATACTTTCGAAGAATACGAGCATACAGTGTATCATTATCATTATTATTATTATTATTATTATTATTTATTTCGTAGCTGCTCCCACACGGTTTTACCTCAACTAGTTGATCAAAGAAAATGCACCAAAGATAAGAGGAGGCAATTAACCGCTTTGTTGCTGAATGCATGAGAGCACATCCAGATTAATAAGTCTTAGGTCTGATAAGCGTTAAGACGCAGGTGTCTGTCTATCTTCAAAACCTAAAAACAACTGGAGTCAGCATCATATTGCTGGATTGAGGCTGACCTTTACCGCAGCTCACAACATACATCCTCCACTAGAGGAGCTAACAAAAGCAAAGACCCATGAGAAAATGGAAAGAAAAAATGGCTAAGGGAAGAATTTCCAATCTAAAAGCTCTTTGAAAACATATTTTTAATTCATATATTTCAATCTGTGACTGAAAGCATCTGTTTTACGCAAAAAAGACAAATGCACGAATTCGCTTTA
This sequence comes from Seriola lalandi dorsalis, assembly GCF_002814215.2. NCBI lineage: Eukaryota > Metazoa > Chordata > Actinopteri > Carangiformes > Carangidae > Seriola > Seriola lalandi. Next base: position 581,520 of record NW_019524864.1, read on the forward strand.
AAACACAATATTAAGATGTGAAATTCATGTCGTCTGTAAGATAAAAAGACTTTGAGCCTATAAACCTGTATGTTGAACTACACTGAGATCTAGTTAAAAAAAAGTATCGGTCCTTAACTAATCACCTGAACACACACATTAATGTGGGACTACCTTGGAGAAGTGAGGACTTAGTGCAGCCCTCATGCGACGAACATAACTCAGCTGCTTCATGGTAGTTAATCCTCACAAGGCATTCTGTTTCTGGAGAACCTCTCCTTGAGCTGTAATTAGGCCTGACCCACCGAAACACAGCAGAGCAGAAATGATGCTGAACACGCACGCACGCACGCACGCACGCACGCACGCACGCACGCACGCACGCACACACACACACACACACACACACACACAGACCTCACCTGACCCCTCTCTCCAATTCTTCTTTTTTTTACTCTGAGCTTGTGGTTATCGCTTTATTGTTTTTTAGACCGGTTAATTATTATTATTGTACGTACGACAACAACACTTCTGACATCAACACGAACTATAGCTTAATCAGGCAAAAGGCACCAAAACAATCACTAATGCAAACATCTATTATTCATGTTTCCTTCACTTTTTCTTTTCGCCACGTGGAGCCGACGACTGCTTCACTTCCCTCTCCGTAATGCTTCACAGAAACCAGTATGACTCATGTTATATTAATATGGAAATGTTTTTCTAAAGCGCAGAGGGCAGGACTCTTTCATCTGTGAGGGCATGTACGCCTCAGTTCTTCAGCATTAAAGATGGAGAACAAATTTAGGCAGAGATTAGAAAGTGGCGAAGAAGCTAGTGGGTATAAAGTTTGTAAAGTGCGCAGAGAGATGGTTCTCTCTCACTCCTGTGCCTTCTTAATGACCTAACTGAAGAAAAAAGGATGCACAAGGACATAGATAACCTCTGGAACTGAACTGAAGGTAGTAGTTTAGAGGGTTTTAGTCTTGGTGCAATAAAAAAGGCAGCATTATTTGGAGATTTTTTTTGAGGATGCTGAGCCTATCCTTAAAAATTCCCAGCTCCAGGAGTGTAACTGGAGTGAGGGGCAGGAAGTGGCTGTTGCAACCCTCTTGACATTGTGCAGTCACTTCATTATTAAAAAGGAGAAAGGTCTTCAAAGCAAGGCAGAAGTCTTTAGTCTAACCTGTTGCAGCGATTCCCCTCACCACTAAGACTAGAGAATCTCGATCAGCTGGAGGGGATACCGCGCTCATTCATTCTTTCTGTCTCTTCAGCTGTGAATGAATCCCCAAGATAAAGAGCCGTCAGAGCAAACTTTACATGCTGTAAGCCTCAGTGTGGGACTTGCCATAAGGCTCCAGAGCTGCGTACAGTAGTATAAGCCCCTGAAGCTTACTCCCAATGTTCAATCAAGACTGCCAACAGCACAGGCAAATCTACGCCAAAGTTACTATTGATTTTATTTCTGTAATGTGTTGGTCATGGATGAATCTTAAGCTTCCAAACAAATGTAATTGCTGGTAGAGGCAGTAAGATCAGCTGGCACATACTGACGGGAAGTTGAATACAGGTGAGGTGGGGGTGGGGGTACAGACGGAGAATCTCTCTCAGGGGAGGGATTCAGACCTTTCACTGTACAACAATCAAGAACAGATGCTGCCCTAATGGGAGAAATAGAGATGTGGGACACGACTGCAAATGGAAAGGTTCAGGTGTCTTCATCAGAGGTCTCTGGCTCTAATTTAATGGGTGCAAAGCAGCAACGGTGTGATAGCCTTCGCTGTCATACAGCTGACTCCACAGGTCTAGCGCAATGACCGGCGGTGTATGGAGTGAACCAGAAGAACTCAAAAAGGCCAGCCTGTCCTCTCAGGGCTCTCCACTTTTATTACTGGGATGAACCCCAGGTACTGTTGCCATGACAACTCTTATTTTATTTTTTATTTTTTTAAGGAAAGACAAAGGATGGATGGAAATCAAATAAAGCAGGCTAAAATGGAATGGTTTAGTGTGAGTGACAGAGGTACAGTGGGGCCTAAAAGTCTGAGACTACCCCACTGTATATGGCAAATGAGGAGCTGTAGCAGAAGAGGGAGAGCCAGAAAATAGTACTTCAGCTCTCTGCCTGAAAAAAACAACTACAAAACAAACCAAAACAAAGATACATATAAAAGACACAAGAAACAGAAAAGGGAAAGTCAAGAAATCCTAATATGACTCCTTTTATTGCTTTCAATGTACAAGGTTACTTTGAGTTTGACTGTGTTATGCCTCCTGCGGTTGTCACTTTGTTTGTTTTCCAACTTGAAGGCTGAATTTATTAAAATTAAATCACTACTATGAAAAGACTACTAAAGCTAAACACTAACAATATAAGGAGTTCCTACATCAGTGATGAAATTCCTGGCATAAGGGAAGACTGAGTCACATTATACCCATTAAACAAACAGAAACCAACAAGACGGAAAAAAATGGAAACAACTGTTTTTCTTAGATCCTTACTATCTGTGGAGCAGAAGTGATGTTGTTACCTAAATTAAATCAGTTGTATATTAAAAGCCTCAGTGGCACCAAAGCAAATTCATGGCTGCACAACACTGCAGTGTCCAAAGTACAAATGGCTGAAAATCAAATAATCCAAGGCCCCTTTGCTCACGAGATGACAGACATATAAATTATAGTTATAAAACACCACATTTGTCAGTGATGATGCAAAATGATCAGGATTAGTCAGTGTCCAAAATAGCAATTTACTTAGTACAACAGGGCACCCTATTGAGCTTGTCTTGAAGGGAAGAGAAGAAAAAATGAGGAATAAAAAAAACATTTGAGACAAAGCTCATGGCCTCCAATAAAAGGTCATGAGCAATGAATAAAAAAACCACAATTATGAGCACAGTGACTGAGCTTCCACTGGAGATGATAAAGCACCTGAAAGACAAGATAAACATGCTGAAAACACTTAAAGAAGTCAATCATTAAATCACCACCAGCTGTGCTGTCATTAATGTCAAGTATTTATCTTCTGAAACAATTTCTCAAGCTAATACAACAACAAACGGAAACTTCACAATTGATATCTATCACAGTGTCCAGAAGCCGCAGATTTCCGAAACCCTGCCTCCATATCTATCTTATACTTGAGAGCAAATGAGGCAGAATCTTAGTGGAAATGAAAAAGTGGTGATTAGAGGGTAGGGCCAGATCCATCATACACCGCTCTCAAGCCCGCATCTCTTTGATAATTCATCTCACTTTAGCGGCTGACAGCGGAGAAGTAAAAATTGATGTTTGCTCTAGTAGTGAAGGGTTGCCCCATAAACACAGCATTGTTTTAAGCCTTTAATTAAGCCGGTGGGGAAATGGCACGTCGGTCTCTGGAGAGACACCGACTGAGACTCAACCCGTCTCTGAAGGAGAGAAAACTGACACAGGAGCAGCGAGAAAAGACAAGGAAGGGGGATGTATGATGACAAACAGGGACCAAAATGACTCCCTCTTTCTTTCTATTAGCTTCAGGCCTGATGCAATATGAATTTGCTGGCTCATTACTACAAAAATTACACAAGCACACAGAAAACCTCACACTGGCACTACACCATTTAATCTCAGAGAGATGAAGCCTCTCCTCCTATGCAAACCCAAGTGATGGGCACTGCTAAATCAATGAGGCTGTGGTTGTAAAGAAAAAAAAAAAAGAAAAAAAGATGAGGAAGAGAGAAGCATAGAGTAAAGGACGGCGGGTTTTTACTGGCAAAGGTGACCATCAGCAAACAATAAAATCTCAATTTGTATTCTCTTCAATTTGCGTCATCGCTCAGACAGAGCATGGAGCGGTGTTGGAGCTGAGATTTAAAAAATTGCCACTGAGGTGATTTTCCGAGGAGAATTAGAATGAAAAGGTGAAACGGCATCAACACTCCCTGAAAGAAAAAAAAAAAATGCATAAACTAACTTTGCATCAACCCTTTAAAATGTCCAAGGACGAGTCTCTTCTGCTGCTGTGTTTATTGATAAATACATAAACATAGACCTGTTCTTTTATATTACTTTCTCAAAAAGAACTCACACATAAAATTACTTATTTGCCACTTAATAATATACGTTATGATTAGGCAAATTTATCTCTAAACCAAAACCTTAATATGTCGTAGAATTTTTTTTAAATAAGTCTATATATATATATATATATATATATATATATATATATATAAAATATTTATTATCATCTTAGAACTATCAGAATAATGACTCTTTATTTTAAGACAGTTAAATACAATGTTCTTCAATTTAATGCAGTTGCTCTAGACTCCCTGTATAGTGTATCGTGTCTTATTGCAGACCAGAGGGGTAAATGCATCTGTCCATCTCCTCTCTTTTCTCTACACACCACTATCACACACACACAAAAAAACAGTGCAGACAGGAGAACAGAGAGGCTGGAGAGGCAGCAGCACTAAAGCACTTCTCACGTTGGCCTGTCAAAGGGAGGCAGAGCTGACACATGCAAGGTACTTGGCCACTGCTGCAGGATTCAACAGCGAGCCCACTTGGCTCCAACATCAGGCCAACAAGGTGGCACGCAGGCAGGTCAGCCAACGGACACGAGCGGAGGACCTGTTAGATGCCGGCTCAAACACTTCTTTTTCTTCTTCAGCGGCGTAATGGCGTAATGCACTGTGATGTCCAGGTAAACACTTCAGAATACATAATGATAAATAATAACCACAGAGAAACCAGGGCAGCCAGCCATGAAAGTGACCCGTTATGCCATTCATTCAGACAGCATCCAACTTAGACAAGCTCGAGGAAGCACTTTCACACTCTAATACATCAAAGCATTACACTTCCTTCAACAGACACCTGAATTTATACAGGAAACTCCATTGAGCCAAGACCACTTTCTTTCACAACAAAGCTCCGTGTGTCCAAAGCCAAGCCGACATCATTCGCTGGGAATTAAATAGATGTTGCTGATTATTGTCCGGTCAGAGTGTGGGGTTGCGTGGATGGACTAGAGACTGTTTGAGTCAAAAATATGTTGTCATGTATTGAAACCATAACACGCTGTCCAGACAGCACGGACTGTTTGCTACTAAAGGTCAAACCCAGCTTTAAAATATCGTGTTTTGAGGTGGCCCACACTTTGATATTAGCTCTTGGCGGTGACTGGGTCTGAGGCACAGGACACTTTTTGACATTTCTGGAAAAACGAGTAAAGTTAACAATAAGGTGATTATCTCAAAATAAACTACGGGTACCCTGATGTTATATCTCTATCAACCCACCCTCATATGACTTAAAAGATGAGCATGTTTGTTACTTCATGCGAGCTACTTTGTTTTAACCCACTTCATACTCCAGATGCCTTTTTTTCTTTTCTTTTTTTCTTTTCAGACAGACTCAGAGTTAGCTTTGTGTGCACGTTTGATGAAAAGACCAAAAGACTGCAGCAGATGGGGACAGACTCTCGCTGACGTATCTGCTTGGCACATTTTCAGCTTTGCTTCTCACTCTTAAGACTTGCTGGGGCAGTGCTGCTGCACAGCAGACACATCATGTCAGCCTGTCAGCTGAAATATATACACACTTGCACACACACACAAAACTTTCCCTTTCTCTTTCGCGATCGCCGACAGATCTAAGCTACAATAAATTGACAGCTCTCTTCTATGTCTAATAATTCGCCTCCATACAGATATGACAGTCAGCACTCTAAGTGCTCTGTGTGGATGAATGCACTCAGGATCTCAGAGGACAGATTGGATATGAAGCTGAGTGGTGACAGTGAGGCTACTAAAATGAAAGTTTCATTATAGCTAATATGGGATTCAGCAATTTAAAACTGTTTAGACTCATTTGTTGATTTGGGGCAGAAGAAGTTGTACCATTTTTTTTTCTTTTTTATTTGTTGGGAGGTCTCACCACAAGACAAGACCAATGAGAAAACCGGGGAACTTTTAGACTAGAGTGGCAGCAGCATGAGCTTAGAAAGAGAAGGGTGACGATGAGAGGAAGACTCCTGTCCTGTCAAATCAGCAGCAACTCTCCTCTCAAATCACAGGAGGTATGTGCACCGAAATAATAAATAAATCATGAGAATATGTTTGTGACATAGTCAATCCACCACCTGTAATTCTAATACATTGCTTCATTTCATTAATGTTTCCCATCTGAGATGAAATTTGTGGGGTTTTTTTTTTGTTTGTTTGTTTGTTTTAATGAGTTGTCTCTACTGTGCAGTGTTTTTATTTAGTACTTCAAAACCAAGGTCTCTTATTTGATATGTCTACTTTTCCACCTAAACCAAGGGCAAATGTTTAGCAAATGTTTACGGTTTGTTTGGTTATTTGTTTATTTTTAGGATATTAGATTAGATTTTATAAAGCACAAATGGAAAATGCACATAAAACAGGGAAACAGAATTGTACCTAATGAGGATAATGACAGTGTGGTCATAAACAGTAGAAACTCCGTACTCAAATCACAAACCACACAATCCATAAATCTAGTTACAATCCCAACACGCCCGGCGGCAAAAACTGAGAACAAACTGGGTCTGGATCTTCCTTTGCGGCAGCACTGTGTATACGGTACATGCACAGGACAAGGACATCAAATAGGAGTCCTCAGAGAGCTTGGCTTCAAGGTAATGAAATCAATAGGAGAGGAGAGTCACTCCAGTGACTTGTCCACTCCCACCGGTTTATCCATCTGAGAAACTGTTTGCTTACACAAGCAGATCGCTGAGCAGATCCCAATAAAAGAAAACGGCAAAGCCAATTTCACCCACACATACAGTACCCATCACCATTTATCCGTTAAATAAATGCCATTAACCCTGGGTTCAAATCTTAAACAATTGCCAAGCACCAAGACGCTCCAAGGTCAAATCCTTACAAAAATTATTCAGCTTTCTCCCGTGTCAAAAGCTGCAGCGTGTCATCACCTGGCATAGCAACAACAAGGCTGTGTTGCAGATGTATTACTGTCACACAACAAAAACAAGGAGACACTCTCATAAAGCTGTGTTGTGGGCAGTCAGTCAGTCAGTCAGTCAGTCAGTCAGTCAGTCAGTCAGTCAGTCAGTAAGGGAGCAGCAGGTATTTTTTGTCACGTTGTAGAGAGGCCAGATAAGGGGGAGGGGATGAACAAAGAATAAGAAAACTTTCTGTTATTCATATGTCATAAAGAGAGAGAGCTGTGCTGCAGTGACTGAGCCGAGCTGCTGAGTGATAAACAAGGGATGTAGGTTTAATGGATTTAAGAGTGAAGTGAATCTGAGTGTTGGCTGTAACTCAATCACTTCACCCACTTCATTCTCCAAAAATCTTATGGCTTTCTTCCACAGCTTGAACAGCTGTCCTGCTGGCCGCTACTGAATTGTGGACGTCGCGCTGACAGAGCTGTTGAAGCATCATTTCAACCACATTGTTTCTGGCATTATGAGGGAAAACAACCTTTGCTTTTTAATTTGACATTATATAGTCTATATTATTATATATTCTGCATATGCACATATAGCTACAGCATGTCAGACCTTCAATAAATTGGATGAGTTACCAGTTCTGAAATACCTTGATTGTTATTTTTACATTACATTACACCATTTCATCAATTGTGTCAATGACAGATGATTTTATAGTATAAATGTAACTTAGTATGATATACACTATTTGTAGAATCTGTCTTCACTGAATCATCACTAGAATTATAAAGATAGTGGTCTAACACATTAGGAATCCCCATTATCAATTGATCTGAATATGATATAGTTTATAGAATAGTTTCATATATAGATGTCTGAAGACAAGTTACAGGTTTATCATACCTTCATGCTTTGCTGGAAAGTTTTTAATTTCATATTTAGGGTTCAGTGATTTAAGATAATCAACATGACTTTTGTTTAAATAAGGCTACTTGCTGGAAATTACTAAATTTTAAAATTAATAACAAGATAACCAGCATTTACTGTTGAGACTAGATTCCAATGACAAAATCCAATAAGAAGTAATTATCCAATAGTGAAAATAAAATTTATAAAATGTATCTACAGGGAAATAAACCGAATGAGAAACAAGTAAATAATAAAGTGTCATAAACATGATATAATCATGAGAAGTATCTGGAAGAACACAACTTATTAAATGTAAACTTGCTTTTACTAAATAAAGATGAATCTATTTTTTTTGTCAGACAGAACTAAAATCTTTACAAGAGCTTAAATTTGATGAATGTATTTTATTGCCAGTTAAACCCCCCCTCAACTCTAAGTTATTGAATTCTGGTTTACATGAATCCTCAATAACAAAATTACATATTGACTTCACGGGTTTCTGAATGATAAACGATGCTGCCGGTCTTTACTGTATGTGAACCACATGACTGCTGATTCACTGGTAAATATAAAGGTGCATGAAAAAGTTCACATACACGACCACACACACACACACACACACACACACACACACACACACACACACACACACACACACACACACACACACACACACTGGCAGCAGCTGCTGTCTGGAGAGCTGCAGCTCATTACCATGGTACCTGAGGCTTAAAGCAGAACTAGGGGTTTCCCTGTGAGAGAATGAGGGCGAGCCATGGTTGCGAAAACATCCAACCAAGCATAGACAGCTTCACTTTTACATGATCAAGGTTTCAGCAACTTTGCTTTTTCTTTTTACTCCCTCCTTAATTTCTTCATTAAACACCACAATGCTACATCACAAATCCAATTAAGTCTTAGAGGAAAACGCAGGTTCCCAGATGAAAAACAGGTCTTCTGCTGCACAAATAGTGTTAACTACTAACTAGCCCGTGACAGATGGATGAAAAACTGAGAGGAGATCAGGCAAACAAGCTACTAGAGAGAGGGGGTGTGGGTGGTGGGGGCAAGCAAGCAGATGGAATCTTCTTCCCCGCACAAAGAAAAGAGCTGTGAGGACTCAGGGAAATTGAGACGACAGAAGGTGAATGGACTTGTAATGAAACTCTCAAGTTTGATAATGCACGACGAGCTGCACTCTATGGAGACGCCAAGCAACGCACACATGCACTACAGAGAATTACAGACACAGGTGTGCGTGCAGGCTGGCGAGTCTCCTGAACACATCCGTTGCCGTCTTTCTTGCACGCCGCGGCTGCAGGAGCCGCGAGGAGAAAGTGCTCAGTGTACATTTTTGGATTTAATTCTTCTGCTCCTGGCAAATGAAGTGAGTAACGCAAGGTTTGATGTGCATATGGTCTCCCAGGATGTGAGGTCACTGACAAAACTGAAGATGAGATAAAGGGATGATGCATGAACCTGCCAGATGTAGCCAAAACTAGAACTGTACTTTCTCCACTGCAACCTTCCCGCCTCCCTCTGCTCTCTCTCACTCTCTCTCTCTCTCCCATGCTCCCTCCCCCTCTCGCTTAATCTCTCTCTTTTCTCTCTCTCTCTGTCTGTCCGTCTCACTCACTCTCTCTCTCTCTCTCTCTCTCTCTCTCTCTCCCTCTCTGCACACACACACTCAGATGCACACACGCAGAAAAGAGGAGAAAGCCAGAGAGGAGAACCACGGCAGCACGATGGGGATATTCTGCCTGCGTGGGCTCTGTCGCTGAGGCGTCCGGAGTTCAGCCACAGAGTGTGTGTGTGTGTATGTGTGTGTGTGTGTGTGTGTGCGTGCGTGCCTGCGCGTAAGAGAGTGTGCGTGTGTATGCATGTGTGTGTGTGTGCGTGAGAGTGAGTGAGTGAGTGAGTGAGTGAGAGCCCCTGCCGACGCCGTGCGGAGAAAGGGGAACGGAGGAGAGCGGGTGGAGAGGAGGAAAAAGAGAGGGGGAGTGTTGACTCTGACTGGGGCTTAGAGGAACCTCACGCCACTGGATCAGAGGACGCAGATGTGCAACAACTACTCCAACTGCCGCTGCTCCTGTTTTGCCTGCATGCCACTGCCTGCCTGCCCTCTTAACTTCTGCCATGGCATAGCCTCCTCTTCCAGCTCGCCTCTAATCCGCTAAGGAAACGGGCATGCACGGGCACAACCAGAGATCTAGGCTATCGCATCCTTTACGTCAGTAATTCACAGTCTGAGGTGAGTCGCTCCTCTCTGCTCTCGTCCTCTCCTCTATTTCACCTCTCAGTCTGCAACTGCAAGAGGGGAAAGTCTGTTCAAATAACCTCTGTTGGGGGAAATCCGAGGGATCTGCTCGCTCTGTGGGACTGAGCCTGGGATAAGCCACAGGGAATGTTTTCACTGAAGATTTTCCCTTTTAGTCGGCTGATCAAATATCAAATACGTGTGCCAGATGAAAGGAGGTAAATCTCAGATTGATTTTATGCTTAGTTTCCTCTGCCGGGGTTGGGTGAAGTGGTTAAGAGAGATTTCAGGCAGTGGTTGTGGAATGTGCTGATGTTTGAGTTTAAGAAACGATTCAGTCAGTTCTGAAAACTTTAAATGTGGAAAATGTTCATATCACAGGTAAATATCATGGAGTCACTACCCCTGCTGGCTGACATTTATTACATCTGGCAGGTCAGTTTTCTACGTTGGAGAGGATTTTGACTCGAATTTAACCAGACTGGCTCGGCATACATTGCTAAAACTGTGCTTGCGTACGAGGGCTTGCATGATGCTGCATTTCCTCTCAGTTTTGCAGCTGAGTGAGCGTTACATAAAAAAAACACAGATACCTGAACCAAAAGAATTGTGGAGAATTGTTGCATGAAGCTGTTGTCCCATATATGGAGGCAGGTAGCTTGCAGCACTGAGGAATATGTAATGAGAACTGGGCATCAGACAGCTGGCTGCATCTGATGAAGGACCTTAACTAAAGACTAATGTAGATTAATGGACTGGGTGAACTCACCATCTTCTTACAGACTGTGTGTGTGTGTGTGTGTGTGTGTGTGTGGGTGTGTGTGTGTGTGTGTGTGTGTGTGTGTGTGTGTGGAGAAGAGAGAGAGAGAGCATGAGTTGCACAGAACCCTCACATCTCGACTGTCCTTCAGTTGCCACACAAAACGCACGTCACTCCCACTCATCCCCCACAAACCCCCTGCCATCACTCTCTGTCTCCCCCCTTCAACCCTATCGCATATCAACGCTCTGATACAATCTCCCCTCTGCTCCATTTCACTTTCTGCAGACACCGAGGAGAGGACTGATGGAAACAATGAAGATAAATACAGACAGAGGAAGAGATATAGAGCAAGGGGAAAAGAGATTGTCTGCGAGAAATAATAGAGAGAGTAAGACAGGAGAGGATATTGAATTTTCCTTTTATTCTTACAATTGAAGGGTTTAATGTGCTGACACTCAAGAGTGACATGAAAAGTGCAAACCTGCCGTCACAGCCTTAGTTAAATAATGTAAATACAATTGTATAAAATAATTGGGTTGGGAGGAAAGTAGGACGCTGCTCAAGATGCCTGTCGCCCTTCAACCTTCATGCCGCCTCTGTGAGAACTGGGCACAGCAGGTCCAGGAGCGATGGGTGTGATGGCCCAACACTTCAAAGCTAATCTGTATTTTTAGGATTCACTGGTACCAGTCTGGACTTTACTCAGTAATTCTCCAGAGAGAAGGCAGAGGAAGCCTTGACTCTTTTGCCAGATAAGCACACACAAGAAAGAAGTGTGTGCACGCCACTGCTGAGAGGTGAGGATGGAAAGGAAGGTAGAACAAAGCAACAACAAAGCTTTACGCACAAAGATGGCAGGCACACAACAGAGAGTACTGGCAGGGAGATATGTTATAGAGTTGCCCTGCACAAATTGCCTTTTGGGGACCTTTTAAAAAAAAATGTTTATTTGCTTTGCATGACACCTGCCTCAACAAACCAGGCGAAATGTGGCAGACGCTGCAAGGGTGGGAAGGAGCGAGGAAGAGCACAGGGTTTCCAAACGAGTGGTAAAGTGTGCAGTTGCCTCCCCGTGGCCTCTCTCACTGGGAGGGGTACTCATTCATCCAAAAAACAAATTACTCTCCTATAAAAGAATGACTGCTTTTGGAACAAGCCAGATGTTACCTTTCATGTGCTAATAGGATTATTCATTAAGAGTCAGATTTTTTTTTTTTTTTTTTACCCTGGGAGCGACGCAACAACGTCACGCAGCTGAGGTGAATCTCATGCGTCTGTTTTTTCTCTTTTTGAAGAGGAGAAAGTGTTTTGAGTCAGTTGCTCACAGAAGAAGACGCTTTGCACCTGATCCCACCTGGGTGTTGTCACCAGTGTGCGTTGGTGTATGTGTGTATAAAGCGTGTGTTCCCCATTGCTCTGCAGTAGGGGCCCAGTCAGCTGGGGTTCCAACAGGCCCAGAGGCAGAAGAACAGAGGACGGGAGTTGACTGTGGTACAGAGAAAAAGTGGAGTCTATGTTTCATGACTTTCAGGGCTAGAATGAACAATTCTTTCCATTAAAAATTCATCTATTTATTGTTTCTTCAATTAATAGAGAGAGAAATGCCCGACACAATTTCCCAGAGCCTGAGACAACCAGATATTCAATTTCCAGTTACATAAAAGAAAATAAAGCGACATATTTTTACGTTTGAACAAACATTTTGCATTTTTGTTCCATGAATGACAATTTATGAAAGTGTTTTCAAACAAGTTTCCGTGCATCCACTACCCGCTGAAGCACTAATTACTTGTGGCTTGAGGATCTCGCGAACAACATTGTGACAATTTCTGTTATACAGATTATTGATCTCTGCAGGCAGGGGTCAGAGGGCAGGGGGAGCGGTCATGCAAGCTGGTGGGCATAATGTGAATTCAGACCATTAACTCTGTGCTCTCTGCCGTGTTGAGAAAAATGAGTATGAACACAAATGTCATCGTTTTTGTTGAGTTGTTGTGGGAGAGTGGGGACTGTCCTGCAAACCATCACTCTAAACAGGTACTGTTAAAACTGTTACCCAACGAATCTTTCAGGGAGAGATTGCTAGCTAAAAGCCTCAAATGTATTCTTGATTTTATGTACAACTCAAGACTAAATGGAACTTGACCTGCTCATTATGTCTGGAGAGTCCTGCACAGCGAGGAAGGTCTTTACAAAACAGTTAAAAATAGGAATTCATAGAATTACAGGGTTTTTGTTCACTGTAAATTGGCTTTCTAAAGCCTCTACCTTCACTATATGGCCTTCATGAGATTTAGCTGAGCTGCACAAATAATACATCTTACCAACCATGCCATTTCTCCCACCCCCCCACACACCCATGGCTCCATGGCTTCATCTTCCCTATTCATTTCTATCTCTCTCTATTTTGCTCACATTCAATTCTGCTCCATCCAAGCACAATGAAACTCTGCATTCTTTCACCTTGCACCTGTTTATTCTAGTCTTTTCCTCCTCTTTTCCATCCTTTCCTCGTGCAGTTGGGTATGTGTGTGTGCACGTGAGTGTGCATGTGTGTGCATGTGTTTTTCTTTGCTAGGGATGACTAGGAGGAATCTGAGAGCAGCAGGGGAGTTCTCTAGTTACCCATCAGCTTTGAAACCACAGTGTCTGGAAGGCAAAGAGAGAGGGGGAGAAGACAGAAACTTACAAAGAGAGAGAAAGCAACAAAAAGGGGAAGTGAATGAGAAGAAAAATGAGGATCAGAAAGGAGAGAGATATAATGTTGTGTAGAAAGACAAAGAGCAAAGGAAAGGAGAGAGTGATCTGATGCATTCTGATTAGAGCAGGCAGCCTCTGCAGCATACATCCTTTCCTGAGGTCTGATCTACATCTAGCCGATAGGTCCACTGATGTATGGATTACAGGCTTCCTGTGAATTCATCAAGCTCTCAAGAACCCACCTGGGTGCAGGTGTAGCACACGAAGCAAACTAAGTACTGCGGGTAAGGCGCTAACAAAGAAAACTAGTACAATCCAGTGGGGACCAATTGAGTAAAAAATAATAAGGCTCCACTGTCCGTAGGCTACAATTCAATGATAAAGATGCTCTCCATGAAAACATCTTTAGACTGACATATAGTATACTGTGTTTTTTCATGAAAGCAATTCCAAGTATTACACACAGTAGGGGTGGAAAAAAATTACTCATGACATGTACAGCACATATTCAAAGTGTTGGGAGGCTCAATGAGAGGCTGTTAGTCTGTATTAAGTCCATGCACTTTCTCCCTCACAGGCACATTCTATTTTATGTGATCAAGTGCACAACTGGTGGCAATAAAAGTATAAAACGCACACATGGCTTTTCAATAAATGTGGTGCATATGGTAGAAACTTAACATATAAGGATATTCTGAGTGCTGCGGATTAACAGCAAATCTGGATTGATCCCAGTCACAGCATCAGACGTCTGACATCAATACAAACGCTGACTTTATGTTAATAGTCATTACTCGCAATGATGCAGAATATATTGAACAAATTTATAGTGTTTCAACAGGTTGCTATAGAATCACAATACTATTAAGGGATTGTAACTAGGATTAAAATGTGACCGGGTAAAACAAATTAACCTCTCCTGTTTGCAATTAGGAAATTTCATACTGCATTCTCGACAAATAATGTACCCGCTGTTATTTAGCCATTACTGCAATACTACGTGATAATTCAGGGCAAAATCTTCAAAATGGTGCTTGGCAACAGAGCAGTGGGCCATGATGACTGAGCAACAATTACTAGAAAGACAATCCTTTAAAAATCCTGCGATTTCCAGTGCCAGTCCATCTTACAGCACTAAGCTACCATTAACTGACAAAGGATTTGCTGCGTTTGGTGTCGGACTAATGCACTGTACTGCTGTTATCCCTCAACACTGACCTGTACAGTCAATCACTCGGCTATATATACCCTCTTCATTACACCCAAGCTCGCTCACTCGCGCACTGCAGCACAGAGACAGACAGAAAATAAAAAAAATAAAAACCCACACTGTCAAATGACCTCACCAACACGATCTAAAGTAAACTACGACCGTGCATATCTTTTTACTGCATAATCAGCGTGCGCTTAAGAGACAGATCAAAGACTTTTCAAAACAGTACTAAGCCCCGTGTAATTATGAGCGGAAGCTGACGCAGGAGAGAAAGGAAGAGAACCAAACATAAATAGATAAAGCTGGATTACAGTAGAGTTTGGAACTTCCATGACTGTGATGTTGATACTGCCACACTTTGTTTGTTCAAGCAGCATCTGGGACCACGCTGAACTGTGATGATGTAAAACTGCAGCGAATGCAAAGCAGATATTTTTCTGTTGATCAGGTAGACTTGAAGCCAACTTTGTCTTAAATCAGAAAATTCAATGCTGGCTATATAACACTTCCCTGTGATTTCTATTATGCAAAAATCACAGGAGTGCCACATCTGGGAAATTGGAGGGCACATACACCACATTACCAAAATTAGAGCCAAAAATTACTCCCATATGCGATTGTTGAACATCCCATTACGAAACTGTGGGCATTAATCTGCTCCTATAACCCCCCTCCACTTTTTTCTGGGAAGGCTTTGCACAATAGGTTGGAACCTGGCTGCAGGGATTTGCTTCCATTCAACCACAAGAGCATTAGTGAGGTCAGTGACCGGTGTTGGGTGATGAGGTCTGGCTCGGTGTTCCAGTTCATCCCAAAGGTGTCGGATTGGGGTTGAGGTCAGGGCTCAGCGCAGGGCCGGTCGAGTTCACACCAAACTTTATTTGTGCACAGGGCATTGTTATCAGGGCATTATCAAGCTGAAAGAGGAAAAGGCCTTCCCCAAACCATTGCCACAAAGTTGCAGTCTAAAATAACACTGTATTCTGTAGCATTAAGATTTCCCTCAATTCGAACTAAGAGGCCAAAAAGCCCCAGACAGGCTATTTATTCTAAGCCGTCAGTCAAACAGCTATAACATACAGTGAGCATGACTTAAGGGAAAACATTTCAACAATGTAAAAGAAGTATAGAGGATAATGGAAAAGCTCATTGAAACACCCTGTTAAACGCTTGAACAAGAAAGGCTGTTTACGCTGTTGTCGCTAATTGACATGTATAGCCATATTTCCCGGGTTTAATCAATTCACCTGTTTCGTGATGCATGTTATATTAATGAATTTTCCCTTCGGTGGAGCAGAAGCGATAAAACAAAATTAGTCAGGCTCAAAGTTACGGTAAACATTCAATCCCCGGTTGGATCAGGACACTAAAATTTCCACCTTTAAAGATTTTACCCCCGGCAACCAAAAGTTCAATTAGGCAACTGCCGATCACAAAACAGCTGAGTCATAGGCAGTTCAAAAATAATGCAAGTAATGGGGACCCCACTTTTAAATTCAAGGTGCGTTGCATTAAATGAGCACGTGCTGAGAATAAGGACCATTTCCATTAAAGAATAATGAATTACATTACTGTAGTAACCCGGACTCGTCCTTGCGAGCGCTTGAGGGCTTCAAAGATGGCCGAATTAGCAGGGAAACTCTTCCCAAGAACCAGCCACGCTCAACAGATTCTCATCGTGGACAGAAAGCACTTGCGTCCCTAGAAATAACCCAAATAATAACCCATAGTGCCGGCATGACAGCTGTGTGAGCTGTGCTGCTAAAACAAGGTCAGATGTGAACATGTCTGATGTGTTTTGCCATGCGCACATGACCCTGTGAGGTCTGTTTTTTGTCTGTCCTACTGGGTAGAAAATAATGGGTCAGTTCACTTCAATTACTTGCCCTGAATTGAAAAAAAAAAAAAAGGATCAGGGCCACCCTAAAAAGGGGCAGTTGTCACAGCCTTGCGTGATGAGTCATGCTGTTTATGCAAGAGGCCAGGGGTGGTGTTCCAGCCGGAGGTTGAGATGCGAGTACTGCTACGGTTGCCCGGGCCTGAACCCAATGGGTAACAAATCAGATATGTGGAGCCTGGGACACACCATTCAGCCTGCAGTGCTGGCATGTCAAATGGGATCAAATTTAAATCAGGACATGATACAATACCATGAAAAATGTATGCATTGTGGAGCCTGAGTGCGGAGAAGTCAGAGTTAAAATATAATGAGAAAACACAGTTGCTGTTTGTGCTGACAAACTACATTCATGTCTCGATATCTGATGCTTTGGAACAGGGTGGCATCTTGAATTGTAATCAGATATAATTTTGCACAAATTGAATATAATGTTTAAGTTGGGCCCCTACTGCAAGGGATGGAGGGTCATGTCTTGTTCAAAATGTCATCCTTTGAACAAACATGGAGAGGACACTGACAGTGATGGACCACGAGAGCCACAGCCAAGCTGGTGAATAGATAATAGTCTTGGAACAAACATCGCAGAGTCAGACAGAAGATGGAAAAAAGACAAAAAAAAAAAAAAATCATCAGCCTTTCTTGAACTGAAATGCTTCAAACGCTGCACAGTCAGGGTAATAATTGGAAAATGAATGTATTATACGGTGCTATATGCAGCCCTGATTCATCCACTTTACATCACTGTACGTCCCCCTGCTTTCACAGCTCACTCCACCAAATGGCAAAGAGGTCAGGGGTCATTTAGTTATTATATGCATGTAATACAAGGTGAAAATCTTTATGGTGACACAGTTCCTTTGTGTTTCCACTGATAACTAATAACTGCCTTTTTTTTTTCAAACTCCCCTGTCTTTTCTGTTTGCATAACTGCACCCGCTGGGGCTGATTCTTTCTTGAGAACTTGTCAATATGTTGTATTTTGTCCACTAATCATGTAATGAGGGGTGGGACAAGACAAAAACAAGTATCGAGATTTTTCTGTGAATACTGTGTTATGTGTAACTAATTCCTGTGCCGTGTTGTAGAAGTGTCTGTGCTCTGATACAAGAGCACCTTTCTTAATGTCCTCCGAGTTGAGCTTTTAGACAGTTTCCACAAAAACTGCATTGCACTGCACTCCCTGGTCATCTGGTCACAACGGTATTTACCTGTCTATTCAATCAAACAAATATCTGCCTGCACAGCAGAAAGCTGCCGTCTCCAACCTGTCTACATGGGCATACTGTGCTGCTCTCAGACAGTCTTTTCAGCGACATTAGTTGAAAATGACTGGACGCTTTCAGGGGCAGGACTGTCACTCTGCAACACTGCGGTTAAGAGTTTGACAGTCCTTTGTCTTTAATGGCTTTTTTAAGTTTCAGACAAGAGTTTCTTCTGTGAAGAAAAAAAAAAGAAGAACTTCTAAAAACTTCTGCTTACTCTGTTCAAAAACGACAGGATCTTTACAGATAGAGTCACGACGCCCATGAGATATTTGGTATCTGGCAACAAGCAAAGATATTATTCACGGCAAAACGGTCTTAATTTCTCATGCAAGTGTGGGGTTAGAGCAGCTCTCCCAATTCTGGAGAACATACACAACTATGTACACAAGAATTTCGTAATCTTGGGAATGCTTTTACTGGGAATATTAAATCTTTTATTCATATATTCATGCTAAGAAAATGTTACTTTGTCCTTACTAGGCAGATTGCCAGGGTATCTTTTGCAGAAAAATGGCTGAACGATTAAGCCAACAGTTAAAATTGCTGTATTTACAAATGATACTGTGCTTTTAAGATGGGTTATTAATGTCTGCAAAGAGACTTATGTTAGATCTTAGATCAGATGGACAAAGACAGGCGGCTGTCTCTGTCCTACCAGAGCCAGAGACGCAGCATGATACAATTTAATAATCCAGTGCCAGGGTGATAATGTGATTGAGAAGAGAGTGAGACAAAACGTCCATTGTATAGCTCCCAGGTAAGTAAACAGACAGGTTTGAAATAGGAAGTCAGTCCCTGTTGACAGAGAGCAGTCATGGCAGATAAGCTGAGACGGATAATTGTCCTATCTGATTCAGCATCTATATGAGCATGTGGAGTGTTCGCTTATTGTAAATCAGCAGGCAGCGGGAGAATTATATTTCTGTCAAGGCCTCAGAGGCAAACTGCAGAGTCGTGATGCTGCTGCCGTACCTGTGGTAGTTGGGGGAAAGATAATTCATTATCTCTGCTTAGGATGTTTCTCCTCAGGGGGGTTGTTTTACAGTTCTCTGACAAAAGTTTGCCTGTTTGCAGGTATCATGCCCCATCTTTTTTCCCCGTGCATTTTCTCTCATCTTCATTTATCTTAGAAAATGGCAAATGAACAGACGGCGTAGTCACATATGCTGAGGGACAGCAAATGAGCCCCCAAATAGGCAAAATTCTTATTTTTGCTTAATTACTAACTGAGAGGGAAAGGTCAGAGAGTGAAGAGTAATGCTGAACCTAACTATCCATGGAAATAAACTGCAGACCTAAGGCATAGTCTTCAGTATAACGAGGTGTTTTGAGTGTGTAAGAATGTGTATGATTGTATGTGTAGCAACTGATAGCCACTACAAAAGCTCTTATATACAAAATGAAAAACACATACTTAGAAAGCGAGAGAAAAGGAGGAGGAACTGGTGGTGAAGGCTGTTTCAACTGGCAGTGATGAATGAATAAAAAATGATGCTGAAATTGGGACTTATTGGTGTCACTGAGATGATGATTAGATGCATCATGGAAATCTGCTGAGATTATTTTTAGGGCACGCTAAAACCGTAACCCTTTGCAGTTTTTCAGTAAATAAACAGAACGGATTGGTAAGAAAATAAAAACACCCCAGCAAAATGTGATAAAAAAAGGAAATAAACAGGATTCTTTTTCCCAGGGTAAATATACTGTTCATATTGAAACTTAGACTTGCATGACACAAATAAATTCAATGCCAAACTGAATTATTCCTGTTATACTTAATTATCCAGGGAAGTGACTTAAAACTTAAAAAAAAGAATCTGCTCCTTTAAAATGTGTATTTGCTCTGCCTGTTGGCATGCATAATGACAGGTGCCTGATGAAAGCACTTTTTTAATAATATTCATTAAATAATTGCTCAAGTTCCTCCCTTCCCCCTAAGCTAAGAGAGCATGTGTGTTCTGTTGAGTGGGTCTTTGTCTAAGCATTCATTACCAATGATTAACACCGCATCTTTCTCCATGCCTCTCAGGAAACATGGTGAGCAAGGAGGGTGGCAAATGCATGCTCACCAACTCAGAGTCTGACTCGGAGGCAGCGCCCTTGCCCTCCACCTCGCTGGCGCTGGAGGTGAAGTATTCCCTGGAAGCCAGTCGACAGGTGAGGAAGAGAAACAAGGCCCTGCAAGTGCGTTTCAAGGATATCTGCGAGGCACAGAACGAGCAAAGGGAGGCAGAGTTGCAGGCAGCGGGGAAAGGTGGCAAGCCGATCTCATACAAAGTGGCGTACCGCAAGTACATGACTGTCCCTGCACGCAGATCCATCCCTAATGTGACAAGGAGCACAGGCGTGCAGACGTCCCCTGACCTGAAGAAACGCTATCAGACCTTTCCCTTTGACCGCAAAAAAGGCCACACTTTTAAAGACGTAACGGCCGTGGAAACTTATAAAGGTCAGAATAACGGTTTTGTCATGGAGGTGAAGCAGTCCAAGCCTGCTGAGCAGGGTTTAGATGAGGAGGAGGAGGAGGGAGCCTGCGGGGGGAGTGGAGTCCGGAGGACCAGGGCTCTGCTCCATACTAATGAGTGCATTGCCACAGTGGAGCAGCACACTGCACCTGATGGCCTGTGCTCTGACGCTCTGCTGCTCAGTTGCTCTGCAGACACAGACTGCCTTGCAGACACATCGAGGGGAAGTGGAGCCGGAGCACAGGCAGAGTACCAGCTCTGCAGTGTCCCGTCCAAAGCCAGGACAGGATTACAACACAGGGAGGCCGTTACAGACCGCTCGGCCAAGAGGCAGCTGCTCAATCTGGAGGAGGGCTCGTCCCGGACCCTGCCGGACAGGGCCTCCAAGGTTACGGGCCCCATCGCCTGGAACTCCCTTACACAGGTGGAGTGCCTGGACAGTCCATCTGTGCGGAGCAAGCGGAAGAAAGGCCTGCAGCTCAACGGGCTGCAGAGCGAGACGCTACCACGTTCCAGTGGAGGCTGTACAACACAGGCACAGTGCCACACAGGACAGTTATCTGCTCGGCCTCTACGGGGCATGGAGGAGCCTCTGTCACCCTGTAGAGATGGGGAGGCTGGTGGGGCGCCGCCCGACCAAACACAGGAGGCCTGTAAGCAAATAGTGCCTATGAATCAGGACAAGGATGTTAAAGCACAGCTCCAGGCCATGGAAAATCTCATCAGCTCCAGCCAGGAGACCATCAAGGTGCTGCTGGGGGTCATCCAGGAATTGGAGAAGGGGGAGGCCCACAGAGAGGGGTAAGACATCTCAAGTCTTTTATAGCCTGTGTTTTATAATAGGGATGTAACAATCCCACCTGTTCGCTACTAAATATTCCAATACTTCAACCTTTTCCCCAATTTTAAATCTACACAGCTTACTGCATGACACTCTCATGGAACACCACTGTACCAGATCCAGTAACTTGGATCGCTGCCTTCCAACTTTACACTGGTATCACCAAGAGTAAATTGGCAAAAAAAAAAAAAAAAAAAAAAGAGAAATGTCACTGGCTCTACTAATTATAACTGAGAAAAGGGCCTGGTGTTTACAGGGTTAAGCCAAGGGAACATCAGAGACACAGAACGCATTCACGATTCAGCGTTAACAGGAAAAGCACCCTCTTGATGTGTCACATTATTTCTAGATCTTCGGGACAAGCTTGTAAGTGTGACAGCTGCTCAGCAGAGCCTTGACTGAACCACCCAAAGAGTGTCAAAAAAAAAAGAAAAAAAAAAGATCACAGTGGTGTGTAGCTGGGATGATGTGGCTTTCACCTGGATGTACCACGCAGTGCTATTACAGCACAATGTCCTTTTATGATGATTTCCCCTTTCAGATATGGCAGAGCTGCTGGAGAGAACGTATTTAGACAAATCACCACACTCGATTTGGGTCAAGAAGACCCGCGTACGAGACAAGGCCGCTGTGAATGCAATCACGAAGACTGGGATGTGTCAGACATGTTTTTGCTAATTTGGATTGAAACTAATTTAGCCACTGAATGCATTAGCATTAGCATGTGTAGTGTAGTATGTGTGTAAGATCTTGCAGAATTAATATAAGGATATTCAAATGTTTCAATATGGGAACTTAATTACTTTTGATGCTGAAAAATGAATATCATTCTCAAATTACTGAGTGACACTTTCTTTTATTGATTAAAGAAAATACTAAACAAGACAACAATTGGTCTTATCCAGCTGCACGCTGTAATGTTTATCTAGTAAGTCCAAGGTCTTTGAAAAAGCCATGGCCTGTGAAAAAGCCATTTACTGTCCAATGGATACTGAGTATATACAAAAGGGCTGCAGATAGCATCAAGCCAGCTGAAATAGAGGATTGTCTTTCCAAAGGGATGAAGCAAACAAAATGGCCAATTTGTCGAGTGAATTGCTGGGCCTCGCCACTCAGATCCCTATCTGTTCTGACCAGCGCTGTGGCAAGGTACGGAGCGAGAAAATCCTTATAATCAACATCATAGCGAGCTAGTTCAAACCCTGTGAGAATTACACACACATACGCGCACGCACACACCCGCTCAGACAGCTGTCAAGCTTATAAGAAAAAGCACACACAAGAACAAATTCTTCAAAGTGTATGAAAACAACTCTCAATATCAACCTGACAGAACGACAGGTTGAAACTCCCATTCAACAAGGATTGAGGAAGGAACAAATCTTACAACAGTCTGAGTTTACACCACCTAAAAAGAAAGAAGAAGAAGAAGAAAAAAAAAAGCCAATTATCCTCTTTCAATCTTGCACAAGGCAGACTTATTCTCCTTATCGACAAACTCATAAAAGTGTTTTGGGAGTGAAAAAGTAAGCGGACATGTGGTGCAGCATGGGAGGCCACAGCGCCATGTGTTGCAAAGCACATCTGGCTTATCAGATGTGTCTAAAGTAGCAGGCAAGGGAGGGGAGGAGAGGAGAGGAGAGGAGAGGAGAGGAGAGGAGAGGAAAATCAGTGACTGCTCTTTAATGGTGCCATCTGGTCACATACATAAAGAAACAATCACAATGTGTTTCCATACATCAATTACAGACGCCTACATTTAGTTAAAAGTCAGTGAGCAGTGTAAGCCCCTTGTAATCCATCTAAGCCCAACTGAACCTCCACTTCTGTACATGAACACCGTCCTCTCTACATGTTTCCAATTCCCAAAGTTGGATTTTCGAGTGAGCCAAGCAGAAATTCTAATGCTGCTTTAGTCACACTACATTAGCTTCATACTCCCCTTACATAAATGTCACTGACACAACAAATAGGAGTGCCCACAGGCTATAGGTGAATTGTGAGTGCAATTACATCTGATATATAACTGCTTATGTTCTATGACATTCATTTTTCATGGAAGGAAATGCAATGCTACATGCATTTATCACCACGCATGTGTTCATGACATGCTGCTCAGACACAAATTGAAATTCCCTGAGTAATGTGCTGAGACTGGGAAAAAACATAATCCTGCCGCACATAAAAAACACACACACGAACTTTAGAAAGAAAGAGAAAGAAAAAATAAAAGAGTGTAATATTCCATTTATCTCTGCTGAACTGAAATTAAAAACACTCAAGATCAAAAAGTCATTTCAAGTAGAGACTCTCCATAGTAATGATCCTTAAATTTCACTTTTATTTCTCCACTGTTCCCCTGATTGCAGTGACATCAGGAGGAAAACAACAAGTCTGTGGAATGGAAAAAGTGGGAGAGAGAGAAGGAGGATGGAGATGGTCCCTGAAATATTTTTTACCACTGAATAATAAGATTTAAATAAAACCTCACAAAGCTTTCGCAAATTCAGCCACTGAGGACAAACCATCACACGATAGGTCAATTCATCTGAAATTAAGCCAGAATCCAACAATGAACTAATGTAAACTGCTAAATCAGAATTCTCGGCTCTTGATTTCAGTTTTCACTTCAGTTTCTCACTGAAGTGTTCTGTCGTATTTATACTTGACTTCTGCTCGTCACCCTATGATACCGACTCACTGTAGCTGCTGATCTGACATGAATACGAAGCGCTGCTCAGAGGGTGAATTATAACCTCTTAAAACATAAACACAATGATGGCCGAAGCTATTGTCATATGACAATCACCATGTCTGGCAGAAGAGAGATAGCAGACAGTCTCTAGATACAAAGACTTGTACCTTTGACTTTTTATAAAATATCAAGACAGTTTCGAACATAGTTACTCAAAGTAACTTTTTTTAACTTTTTTTTTTTTTCACTAATGATAGTTTCATGCCCCTCCGATAACTGGAGGTACCGCAAATGTAAAATACTGCACATCGTCTACGCAGAAAATGAGCGGGCATCCAGACCACAAAACAACTTCCTGTTTTCTGCTCGACGGGAACAGAGACAGTTATAGAAGAAAACGTCTATAGAAATCAAGCATGTGAAAGAAAGTGAGGGAGTGCGTCAAGAAGGGTGAGGCTATATCTCATTTGGTTATCATATTATTAGAAGTTTCCAGATTATATGAGAAGCCCTTAGCTCTCTTTCCCTGGAAGAAAAAGGAGTTTAGAGCACAGTGACTTACTCAATGTCCCATCACAACGCGCATGCACACGCACAGATGCACACACACACACACACACCCTTGAACTACAGCCCTGCCCTGGGCATACAACACAGTGTGAAGGGTGCAATGCAGCTCTTGACTAAACCATTGGTTGCATCCAACGGCACAGAGCTCGGGAATAATTCTGCTGTATCATCAGCCACTGTTGGCAGGCCAGATCCAATTAATCACACTCATGGGGGACTTGTTGCTAGTCTGTCTATTAACACTGTGTATGTGTGCATGTTTTTATGCCTTTGGACTCCCACCCACTCAGTGACCTTTGGGAGAGCTCACCTAGTAGCACAAAGGTGGGAGGGTGTAAAAATATACTGTTAATGGCACTTTTGGCTTCGCTCCCCCCAGGGAGGCCTTGCCGAAATTAGCTCTGCTCTCTTATTTTCTCTTATCAACTCAGTGTGACAGACGGGTGGGGAGGGACCAGAGGTGGGGGAAGAAAGATCTAGACAGCATGGGGGCGAGATATATAGAGAATAAGGATGAGCTCTTCAAAGGATGTGATCCAGTTGCCCGTGGACCCGCTTATCGATCGACTCATCCGGGTGGAAAGTGGCTTTGTGGTTTTGTGGCTTTGACCTTCCCCGCTGCACTGTCACCCCCTCTCCAAGGGCAAGCCCCTTAATGGCAATTAACCCGAGCTGCAATCTTCCAAGTAAATTTCTTCATATCATTGCACTCATCCTCGTCTTAGATTCTGCCCATTACTTCACTCTGCTACAGCCTTAAATAACAATATTGATATTAGCACATCTAATATACCTGTCAGAGCATATAGCCTAGAAAGGAGCAGATAAGGAGCAGAAATTTATGATAGGTTTAATTTTTATTGGTGCTGCACCTTATGGGCAGTGTGACAAGAGTCCCTGAGAGAGATTTGAAAAATGTCTCTGCTCCTGCAAAGACGAAACTAAATGTGAAAGTTAACACATTAACCTCAAAGCGAAGAATCAAGTTGGTTTTCATAACCATGTTCATTTTGAGAAACCTCGATTTATGACAGTGATAGTTTGTGAGAGAGGGTAAGTTCACACAGGAAAGGAAAACAAATGAACCAAAAAACATTTTCTCACTTAGCTCGAGTGGTATCTAGCCGCCGTGATTTCTGCCACATATGTAAAATTCAACAGTAACATCTCTCTGCCGAAACAGAGCCCACATTACTGTGGATAACACTGGGAACAGTTTTTCAGTGTTTACCCAGAGAAACCACAACATTGTTTCTGGAAAGTCAAGTTGCTGTTCATTCTTTTTAATGTAGTATTTCATTGCTGTGGGCACCATAATTGAAAATGCATTGACCACCGTTATAATGGGGTGAAGGCAGATATCTCAAAAACAGATCAAAATCTGGGCAAATAAAACTTACTAATAATACTTCAGACATTGGAAAAGTGATCATGTTATGACAAAGTCAATGAGCAAATTCTTGGTAAATGCTGTCAACAAATTAAAAACTTCTTTAATAGGAGGATGGGGATGGGTGTATTTGGTAGCTACTATAAGTGTCTCCATATAACCAACTGACTGTGAAGGAGAGAGACTGATGAAAGATGCTACCTGGATAAGTAACAGCTACTAAAGGCCCGACATCTGCACCGGGTTTACAAGACTGTTTTCTGTTGATGCAGCAGTGCAGGTCATAACTATAAAACCCAACCAACAAAGCATTTCCATCTTGTCCGTGTCATCGGTTAAGTGAGTCCACAGTGTGTCCACTGTAATATGTCATAAATTACAAGGAGAAACACTTTAGTGTCAATCAATATGCACATTCCCACATGCTAATCCAATAAGAAAGCCATTGAGCCTTTGAAGCATATAACCTAATGGATCCATTCATGACCATCACCTGCTCTTTAGCTGCCCCTTGAGGAATAGAGATCTATAATGGGAACTTGGTTCATGCCAATATTTTATCTCAGTGACAACCAATGATTGAACAATATCAGGACACACGCAATGTAATATAAAAGGATATTGATTGGTCTGAATGTGAATTCAGTGAATCGATATCACAATGAAATTAAGACGGGCTGACTGTGTAAAGCCAAGTGGCTGCTGTCCTAAACAAAACTGTCAAATTTTATCTCCTCAGAGGACACATTTAATCTCCAAATGATTCTGTTTTTTTTCCCTCTAGGCAATAAATGGTTAGAATAAATGTTCATACTGGAGATAACTCTAACTGTATGCTTTGCAATGCTGTCCTCTACAGAACAGATTCATCAATGGCTGGATTTGTCCTGTATTTCTCTCATATCAACTGGGAAAAAATAATTAAAGACTAACTGTTGGTGTTTTGACTTAAAGTCAACTTAATGATTAGTTCAAAAAATTTATCAATAACTGCTTTGATAATAAATCAATCATTAGTCAATTTTCAAGCAAAAATGGCAAGTCTTCTCTGGGTCGAGGTTTTGCTGCATCTTTCAGTTTTATATCATTGAAGTTGAACGTCTTTGTGTTTGGCATTTCTCTCGCATTTCAACAATCAATAATGAAAATAATCCTTATATGCACCCTAACTTTTTTTTTTCTCATGAGAACATCCGTAGAGTAATTGCTGTAAATTTAACAATCCTGAATCAACTCCCTGATGAAAACTACCTTTCACTGCTGCCCTGTAGCACTTTGCCTTATCTGACCTCCAATCAGTCAACCACAGCTAATGGCCGACACAGCGCCCTTTCTGCCCTGGCTGCCGGACACGGGCCACTCGTGGAGGGCAGCGTGACTCCTCATCACCCTCATTTACTTCGGTCCTACTAACGAGGGATGACAAACAAGATGAGAAAGGAAGGTGTGAGGGAGCAGCTTAACAAGTCCTATAATTACTCATTCACGACTCTTATCTCCCCCGCAGACTCTCCTATCGAACCGGACAGGACACGGCCAACTGTGACACATGCCGGAACAGCGCATGCATTATTTACAGGTTAGTGGCCATTACTCTTCAAAGACACGATGATCCAAATGTGCTCTGTTCTTTCTCCTTGAGGGGGGAAAAAAAAAAAAAAAAAAAGGGCAGGTGGAAAAGGGTGGAGGGTAAGGGGGCAGGGGATGCAAGACTAACGTGGATGCTGTTAATGAGCACTTGGGGAATGTGACATTTACACATCACACTCTCTTCTGAATCTATACATCTTTGTCCGACTCTCCTATTGTCACTTCACACCCCTTTCTTAACTGAAGGCGGCTTAGCAGGTTTAGCGTGAGCCAGACACAGAGACAAAAGGGCACATGCTTGAGAAGTAAGGGGGATGCATAACTGTGGAGTGAGTGAGAACAGGGCAGCGAAAGGTGAAATTAATTACCGTCCAGACATCATGAAATATTATCACTGTGTGCTGTTGCCAAGCCAACTGAGCCTCTACTATATTTTCAAATTCAGTTCAATTTATTTGACAACCAGCACAGACTTGAGTCCAGAGTCATTAGTCTACCAGGGTACATAGTTGTCTCCTTATCAAGGATGTGTGTGTAAATATTTTGCTGCCTGGTCTTCTGTGTGTGAATGTGTTTGTGTATGTGACACAAATAGTCGATCAAAATTAACTGGCATCACTCCTGAAAATGATTTGGTTTCATTAGCTTATCAAACAAAATGAATCGGTTATCTTAAAGTCTCACCATTTTAGTTTAGCTTGTTTGATGGGAATCTTTTACTTTTTGGTGATTAATTAAGTATTGGACAAATTAAAAATGAGGCCTTATGATGATTCTGGATAAAAGTCAGAATATCATCAAAGTCATTAGAATTTATCCTTGAATATCTGAAGCAAATTTCAAAGCAATCCATCCAATAGCCATCGCTCTGAACAAATGTGTCCCTCACAGAGGAACTAGAAGAAAGTCATTAGCATGCGTCCTCAGGTAACCATGAATGTCTGTACAAAGTTTCTTGGCAAACCATCCAGTAGTTGTTGATAGTCTGGACTTAAATGGTGACCTAACTGACGCCATGCCGATTTATAAACAGATGGTTTAATCGTTTAACAAAAATAGCCATTAGTTACAGCCCTAATGTGAAACAGTGTGGGGTCAGTTTAAAGTTTGGAGTCAGTGGCTCTGACCTATGACAGAGCCTCGCAGGTCCCGACACCTCTGTCAGACTTCCTCTTTGAAACACAGTGACAGTCTGAAAGCCCCAGGAGCGCTCTTTGCTCACAGCTAGAACTGCATGTCGCAGCCCTGAATGTGCAAATGTGTATGTGTGTTTTCTACCGTTTCTCTGTTTTTTGCCCAGAAAAAAAGTTTGACTTCAACAGTCAAAATAGAACAGGAGGGAGGAAAAAAAGATGAGAAAGAACAGAGATTTAAAGGGTAGATGGGTGAGAGACGATCAATAAAACTGTTTTTAGTGGACACTGCTGTTCCACTCAGTCGGCATTCCGCCTCTGAAGAGACATTTAAATCATTTTCTATCTGCTGCTCTCAATAACTGATAGGCCTTTGGACAAACTTCAATAGGCTCCTGAAAATGAAGGAGCGGGGCACAGCTCCTGCTCCCTCTGATGTTTGAGCTGAGGAAGGTGCATCTTGTCGTAGAGGTGGAGTATGTTTAAATCGCGGCAGGTCCACCGCGCATAGCCTCAGGCTGGACAACAGGAAAGGTGGATTTTACAACGATTCAATGTCAGCGGGATGAAGTGAGATGAGCTGGATGATTGCATGTGATGTGAAGGACAATGGAAGGGCATAAATAGCTAAGAGGCAATAGGTTAGACACAGGGTTAAAGGATGGATGAAGTAGGACAAACTGCTGAGATGGGACCTCGTCCAGTATTATAAATTAGTCAGGAGCCGTGTTTAATGCTAACTCTGTGTGATTTGGACCCGGGGAAGAGAAGGCCCTGCTCCCTCTGGCCTACCTATCGTCCATCTACACTCTGCCTGCCTGAGTAAAAACCAACCGTGCTTACCCTACTGTGCAAGCCTCTGCAGACTCCAGAGACATTCACTAACCATCTCTCCAGATCTGTGAGCAGCAGCTACAGCGTGATAACACATTTAAATCTTAAAAATATGAGCAATTCCATTCTCTTTCTCTCAAGATATTCTTGGCAGTTCAGAGTGTACCTATACTGATCACTGGCGTGTAGGGAAAGGTGTTTCATTTATATAGCTCCATGACCTGAAATCCCAATGAGGGGTTTAAAATATGCAAAATGCAGGCTGCAATAAAAGCTATGATTAAGTGTGCCCATTTGAATATGAGCCAATTATAAGGATGTGTCAGCAAGTGGTCCAACATATCTGTCTTATCTACATTTTTCTAACCTGAAAATCCCCATGGAGAAACTGACAAAGTCACCGACAAAGTCATTTCAGACTTGTCCCCATGACTTGGTCTGCGCTGATCGTGCACACACACGCACGACAGCTGTCTTCAAACAGGCACTATATTAACATCAAAACTCCACATTCGGCTTCCCTAGATCTGCCACAATCGATTGAAACGCTTCATCTGCAGGAGGAAGAGCAGAAAAACAGAAACTCAATACAAAATAAAACGCTAATTTTTGACAAACCTTACCAGCACCTGGCAGGGTTTCAACTTGATAAAGGGCAGAAATTTTCTAAGTGAGATGTTTGAAATCTGTTAAATTGACCTGAGTTCTCTTTTAAGAGACTCACTTGGCATGGTAAATTGTGTTGATTGGACACAGAATCAAATATAGCAGTTGTATTCACACAGGCAGGAGGATTAAATGGCAATCTAATTACTTAGATCTCCATGAAAACAACCTCTCTGGAGGTGGAGGAACACAGGATAGGAAGCAGAACCATGCAGGAACACACAGTGTACGTGGGGAGAATAGCTGTCTATAATACCTATTAGGATTTTTTTTTTTTTTTCCCTGAGCGTGTTGGTGTCTTTGTGCCAGGGCCAAACCCCTAACTCTTGTGTTTATGATGAAGCTGGTCTCGTGGCCGGACTGGACATATGGGTCCATAAATCATTTTAACGTGGCCCGGTAAGGAGCCAGCCATGCACTCTTCAGCATAATCAATTTGTCCAAGAGTATATGGCATCATCTCAGAGCCCATCCTTAGCATAACAACAGCACCAGATCAATATGGTGCTGTAGTCTATGGGCATGGACTTCAAACAGAATACACAAGCTGTTGTAGTCTCTCGTCCTTGTCTGGTCCCACTTTCCTCATTTTGAACTATCTTGAACTCGGTCTCTCTCTCTTTCATCCTCTCTCAACTTTCTCTCTCTATCTCGCCGTTTCTCCAGAATATGTTATCTCTCCCGAACAGCGAGCAGTGTGTGTTCAAATGAACTTGGGGATTCAATGCTTAATACAACGCGCATGACATTGAAACAGAACAGGCGAGAAAGGGATGAAAAGATTATTGCAATTCATTCCATCTTGCCAGGTGATGTAATATCTGTTACTGAGAAAGGTGGGGACGGAGGGGGAGGAACAGTCAGAGAATACAGCATGAGAGACAAACAGAGGAAGACGGCTGGATAGGAAGAACACGGAGAGACAGGACGGCGCAGAAAAGCCGTGGATTTGAAAATGTTTCCAGACCACAGGCATTGAGCCGTGATGCATCTTGACGCAGAAAACCCCATAATCTCATTTTCCTCACACTGCATTTATGTGGGCTAATGTGCTGATCAAACAGGGAGATAGATTTAAGTAGTTGTGATTAAGGAAGTCGATTGTGCACGCCCCCACCACCGGTTATTATTGTTCACAATGGACTACAGCTATTTCCCCATTGGTTTAGTTTTGTCACTGGCTTGAATTTAACTCACTGGGAACAGCAGCTGATCATTAAACCTACCTATCAGATGGTAAAATATTCTTTAAATAACACTGTGCAGCGCAAATAGATAATGAAAAAAATCAACAAGGGAATGGGTATTTAAGAGGAGGAAAAATCTCCAATATATTGTGCAAGGCTATGAAAATCAATTAAGCGTTGCTAAAGGCTGGAGAGCTGATTACATTATAACATATGGAAATTACTGAGCAGCAAGGCTGTCCTACTGCACGACTCTGCTGGGGGATGATATCCCTTTTTTTTGTGCGAGCATAATGATGTTTTCCAACATGGTAGCAAGCTAGTTACCATAGCTACAAGAGTGATCCTCGGGTAGGACAGATTTTGTGAAGGGAAAGTGAGGACAGTCAGGAAGAGCACATTCACACCCGCCGAAGATAAGGAAACAAAGATGGAGGCAGGGTGAGAATGTGAAACAGGAAGACAGACAGAGTGAGAGTGAGACAGAGAGAGAGAGAGACAGAGAGGATGAAGGAGACAGGGAGCGATGAAGACTCACAGAAGTTTATAGTGGGGTAAAGGGCAGGTGAAAGGTGTGTATTGCAATGAATACTTTGAAGTAAGAGGTCAGGCGTCGCACAGGGAATGGACAAGTTTCTTTTCTTGTACGTACACTTTTTTTTGGAGAGCAGGAACATGACAGGAAAAGGAGTGGGAGTGAGTGAGAGAGAGACATAGCGAGACTGAGAACAAGTGGGGGAGAGAGGTTAAAGACTGACAAGGTCCAAAGTGCCTTCTTCAATTTGTTCCGATCCAACAACCCACTCAGGGGAGTGGCAGCGAGGGGACAGGAAAATGCCAACAACGCTTCACTTTTTCACTTTCACCAAAAAAAAAAAATCAAAAAATCAAAAAATCAAAATGTGGAGTGACGCAGCAGCAGGGCCCGTGACAGTTTCATAAGGAGATGCTGATAACTGGGCCGGGTAGAGACTAATAAATCTTTCATTAAAAGGCCTTTTGAGTACGTTTCAAAGATGAGATGATTATCTTTTCACTTGGCGTTTTTTTCTTCTTTTTTTTTTTTTCTAAAATTAAGTTATGCAGATCTTTTTTTTTTTCAGTGACATTTAAGTTTTCCTTTCTTTGCTGTTCCCTACCCACAGGCCAGTTCACCTCTACTTTGTCTCACCTCTCCTGGGTAGAAAATTAAATACAGGAGCAGATTCAGCTTCAAAGTAACACTGGCTAAGATCAACAGCTAACAGGATGTTGTGTTCACAGCATCATGAATCTATAGGTTGTTCAATTATGCATGCTGGAAATCTGGAGAGTGTGTAAGGATGTAGTCTTACTACAATACAGTTATACAGCTTGAAAAAATACAGTGAGAAATAATAATGAGAGGTAATAATAAATAAAGATTTACAGCATTATCTGACATCACATACATGATATCAAGTGGGACAAGTGGCGTAAACTGTGCATAAACGTGTGTCATGTGAGGAACATAAACACATTGAATAAAGGATTTACTTTATCCAGAAACAGGCGTGAGCTCAGATGTTAAGAGCAAACTTTTATCTTTTGGAAATCATGTCGTGACATTTATGTTTGACTTGACAGTGAAGCGTGAAATCTGACAGGAGACATGGCAGAGAGGGAGGGATTGACATGCAACAATGGTCTGG